>NW_013671523.1:46917-48852 GCF_000517525.1 Limulus polyphemus | reverse complement strand
AACGTGACACACCCTAGTGTCACTTGGTTAACATGTTTAAATCTAAAGGATCACTACTCTTAACGTGACACACCCTAGTGTCACTTGGTTAACATGTTTAAATCTAAAGGATCACTACTCTTAACGTCCAGATACTCCCTAGTGTCACTTGGTTAACATGTTTAAATCTAAAGGATCACTACTCTTAACGTCCGAACACACCCTAGTGTCACTTGGTTAACATGTTTAAATCTAAAGGATCACTACTCTTAACGTCCGGACACACCCTAGTGTCACTTGGTTAACATGTTTAAATCTAAAGGATCACTACTCTTAACGTCCGGATACACCCTAGTTCTTAGTTCTTCATCAGGTCTGAGGGTTTAATTAAGAAGGGGCAAATTGAGGATTAAAAACGACATAGGAAAATTATTTTTATAGCGGTCTTCCAGTGAGGATGGATTGCTAGAGACATTCAGTAGGGCGAATACAGTTTACAACAGTTTGTTAATATTATGCAGTTTGTTGTTAGAGGCGCTGTCAACAGAACTAACATGTTATGTGAATTATGGACCTGATTTAGTATGCGGTGTGTAACTTACGTTTTCTCATCCAATCTAATCGTTTGTTTTGCCAGGCTAGAATTCAGTGCTAACTCCTGTCACCGACCATTATTACACAGCCACTATAATCAGAAAGCAGCTTCATGTGCAATAAGGTTTCGGGTCGATAACCATGTGTCACGAAACGCTCTAGAGCGACTCAATCGAATTTGGATCAGAGTTCTAGACCGGTCTGGGCAGGAGCATATTTTACTAGAAACGGCTTGTGGTATGACACGTCTAAAAATGTATTGTCATTCCCCATATAATACTATCAATACAGGAGCACTGTCCAGGCCACAGAAACATGACAAGGCACAATCATCAGTGAACCAAATCTAACCCAATTAAACCAGGGCTATACCACGATACAATTAGGAGGACAGCCATGTGCAAAGTGTTTTCCAAACCAAGATCAACCCATCTAACGTAAACAACGAGCAGATTATTCGTATCACATAACTGGTATTCACTCCAAAGCACCATAAGAACCGACGCTTTGCGTTCACTGCTGTGATAAGCGACTTATGGTCTGCAGGCCCGAGGCCTGAACTTTCGTGTCCTAATTAATGGATCCACTTCCAGATGTGTGTGTATTAGTTTCATAAAACGTTCATTGGACCAAGGAATGGTTAATCTTGAGTAGTGAGCTCGTTACTTCACGTTTATCCTGTACTTTTTCACAACATTACTCGCCGTAAGACTTGGGTAAGAGAAAGTGGACAGAAAAAATCTTGGACCTGGCGGAGAAGTTTCATATTCACTGCTAGGTGGCACTGGTGTTGTAATTTTAAATATTACTTGAACTAATAGTCTGAAAGTTGTAACTTCTTTAAGTGAGTGCAAACTGTATATTACTAATAACTTGTTGATCCCTATTTTGTCATTACAGGGCAGAAGGTTTCTTTACTGGGGTTATTCTCTTACGGCTCATCAATAAAAATGCAACGACGCAGGAAAAATTTATAGAAAAGGACAGCCTAAACCGTATCAAATTACTTATAGTAGAATGTAACTTCAAACATAGCCTAGGAAATTGAGCAATCACTAAAAACTATTGCTGTCTCACTCTTCTACACACACAGTAATTAATGTTGACCGACTCTTCTAAACACAGACAGTAATTAATGTTGACTTCTACACACGCACAGTAATTAATGTTGCCTGACTTCTACACACACACACACACACACAGTAATTAATATTGACTGACTCTTTTAGACACAGTAATTAATGTTGACTAACTCTTCTACACACACACACACACACACAGTAATTAATATTGACTGACTCTTTTAGACACAGTAATTAATGTTGACTAACTCTTCTACACACACACACACACACACAGTAA
>NW_013671523.1:31181-46049 GCF_000517525.1 Limulus polyphemus | reverse complement strand
AACAATACAGTCTTCAAAACGAATTACAACTACTAACTATTCAGGAGACACAACAATACAGTCTTCAAAACGAATTACAACTACTAACTATTCAGGAGACACGACAATACAGTCTTCAAAACGAATTACAACTACTAACTATTCAGGAGACACGACAATACAGTCTTCAAAACGAATTACAACTACTAACTATTCAGGAGACACGACAATACAGTCTTCAAAACGAATTACAACAACTTACTATTCAGGAGACACGACAATACAATCTTCAAAACGAATTACAACTACTAACTATTCAGGAGACACGACAATACAGTCTTCAAAACGAATTACAACTACTAACTATTCAGGAGACACGACAATACAATCTTCAAAACGAATTACAACAACTAACTATTCAGGAGACACAACAACATGGCTTGGAATAGTCATTTTTGAAAGACTTGAAACCGAAATAACAGATGAAACCAGTATTTGTATTAATTGTTACTGTATAAAACTATACACCGTGAACGTTCAAGAATATTATTCTGTAATATATGATACCTATAAGATAACGTTCTTTACTGATACATATAATATCCATACACTTCTTTATATAACCAAGTATACGAAGAAGAAGAAGTGAAATGCCAATATGGGTGACATTAATGCACTGAGCTCCAGAAATGTGTATATAAAAAAACAAAGTTTCCCTACAAATTAGACATTAGAGTTCTAATTTTTTCCCCCTGTGACATTTGTGTTGAAAGTAATGATTTCCCCAAGGACTAGCCCCACCCGTAACGGGTATGAGAAAACGAAGTTAATGATTATGCATTTATATTCCGATGTAGGCCTGAGCATCCAATCAAAGATCAGTTCTCGTGAAATGGCCGCCACGATATCGAGAGTAAGGTAATAACTAGAGTGCAGTTGAGAGACGATAAACTTAGCAACTGATCGGGCACAACAAACACGTAACATAAAACATCATTTCACAAAACATATGCAATATAACGACGTCGAAATACGTCCCTTACCAAAGAAGTAAATATACAATAGATGTAGCATGACGTCCATTAAAACCTTCTTTTTCATAAAGGTAATGATGCGATAGACATACAATGATCAGACAAAACAACAACAATGTAGTCGAAATCATTATCGTCTACACGAGAGATGATGGACGCAAGTAAACAGCTATGGTGACGAGTACTATAGTAACAAAATCTACTATATACGCCTACAATCTAAACTATTTCAAGATCCAGCTGAGCAGATAACCTCCATTCAGTGTGAAGGAAAACATATTTGTCCACCAATAGCAATCTTGTGTTGTCTACGTCAAGACACATCATGTATGACATAGCCCCTTGGGCCCCCTTCACACACGAAGAATCTGAAACCAGACTACTCTTACATGCGTCAGAATGGTATAATCTGATGTTGTAGTGCTAGTAGTTTCTGTCCTTAGTCTACTGGACGTTGCTTTGTTTGTTTGTTATGGATTTCGCGCAAAGCTGCACGAGGGCTATCTGCGCTAGCCGTCCCTAATTTAGCAGTGTCAGACTAGAGGGAAGGCAGTTAGTCATCACCACCCATCGCCAACTCTTGGGCTACTCTTTTACCAACGAATAGTGGGATTGATCGTCACATTATAACGCCTCCACGGCTGAAAGGGGCGAGCATGTTTGGTGTGACGGGGATTCGAACCTGCGACCCACAGATTGCGAGTCGAGCGCCCTAGCCACCCGGACATGCCGAGCGACGGACGTTGCTGAAACGTGGTAAGCATTTCTGTACACGATATAGTTAATACCCTTGGACACTTAAAAGGTCGAGATAAGTATTGCCAATACGGATGACATATGGAAAAAATCAAGCCACATTTAAGTCCTTGAGTCAAACTCCTACAGAACAAATTTTTTGAATATTAACAATATTTGAGACATTCGTGGTCCTGATGTATGACAGAACTAGTGCCTTCAACAATGTGAATGACGCTCGCATATTTCTGTTCACACAAAAAGGAAGATATATTAAAATCAAACCCACTTACATGACTTGCATTACCTCAAGATACCAACAAAATTTGATATTGAGCTGGATACTTGTAGGGGTCAATGCCCAATTCCTACATTCCTGAGCTGCTCCATTAGTAAATGGGGTTAGAAGAGATAAGAAATACATTGCTTTAAACCACTGTTGACCAACCTCCCGGAGGTATCCAAAATAAGCCAGGGACATGCGAGCTGAGGGCACCATGCAGACTAAAGTTGTACAAGATATTACAAGTGTCTCCTAGTGGAAATGAAATGTACCACTCTTTGAGAGTTTGGTGTTGAATACGAGCGCGATTAAGAGTTTTGTGGACAGAGAAACCGGTGGCAAAAGACTGGTTTTGAAGTTGATTTGCCAATAACCTCTCCCCATCAAGGTATCGTGCAAGACTATATTTGTGCGTTATTTGTTTCTCTCATATGAAAAATGTTCGGTTCATTCGAGGGTAACACTATGCGCAGAAGGTTTGGTTTCTCTTCGAATTTCGCGCATTATAATGTAATCATCTTTAATACTCTAAAGTCGTGGATTCGCATCTCCATCTCTGAACGTGATCGCCCTTTCAGCCGTGGGAGCGACATAATGTGACGGTCATTCCCACTATTCGTTGGTAAAAGAGTAGCCAAAGAGTTGGAGGTGAGTGGTGTCGACCAGCTGCCTTCCTTCTAGTCTACCACCGCTAAACTAGAGACTGCTAGTCCAAATAGCCCTCGAGTAGACTTGCCCGAAATTCAAACCAACCCACACCCATACTGTAGAGATGTATTCCTTATTACTCACTACATTAACTATAATCATACGAATAAGTAAATTTTAATGTCCTACTTTTGATGATATGTTAAGGTGGTAAATAAAACAATAATAATGCTATTTATATGTTTTTTAAAATACGTTTCATAGTGAAACATGATTTAACCCTATAATCTACATGTTTGTTTGTTTGTCTGAAGTTAAGCACAAAGCTACACAATGGGCTATCTGTGCTCTGCCCAGCAAGGATATCGAAACCCGGTTTCTAGCGTTGTAAGTCCCCAGGGTATGTCTGCGGACTTACAACGCTAGAAACCGGGTTGACAAGCACCGTTATAGCCCCTCCCCCCAGTGGCACAGCGGTATGTGCTGTGCCACTGGGGGGGGGGCTATAACGTTGCTTATCATAGCAGACTAGTTCCTCACACCTCATAGTTTGAATATTTTTATTGTTACTGGCATATTTCGGACAGAGAAAAATTCACAAACCTCTGACCCTGCATCGCAAGGGTACACCTGCTAGTAATTTCCAATTTACCAGCACATCAGAGGTAAGTAATATGTATATTCTCTCCTTCTCCAACACGCTATTTGATCATAAAAATAATCCAATATAAAACAGGAGATTGAATTTCGTCTCTCAACTCCGGTTTCCCAAGCATCCCTAGGAACGAATTCGGCCAGTTAATCTCTCCACGTCAATGGTCGATGAAAGCGACCATGTTATCCTTCCGTTTTAATTATGTGGCGTGCACGTTTCTTAAGAAACCAACGAAAAACCCGCGAGAGAATTAAATGTATACATAATATAAAAAAAAAACATAGCTAGGTTCTTGCACCACAAAGAGAGACGTTATTCCAATAGCAGCATCGCAGTCTCAAATTTACCTACATCTTAATCTAACGTCAATAGTCCTATATTGTAAGGTTGATCTGGAATGAAGCCGATAAATAGATAAATAGTTATACAAAGGTGCTGATCGTAAGCGACCGTACTCCCCTTTCAACTGATGAAAATAAACGGAAGTGGATGGAAACGTCGTTTAATTACTACTTTGCCAGGCAACAATTGCAATAAAACCTTCCTGGTCAACATCACAAAGCCCCTCCTTATCACAGTAAAAAGAATAGGTCCATTCTTCGAGAAGTCGATAGTAAACCTTTAATGAAAGTGGAACCATTTAAAATCAATTTTAATTTCCTAAAATTAATGACATGCGTTACAGTACAAAGCGATTTGTAGTACTTCCCAAAAATATATAATTTTTATCTAACTTTGCCATTTTGGGGTTGTAGTATTCTCCACTAAAAGTTTCGCAGGTGACTGTTAAAAATTGCATAAATTGTTCTGAAATTCAGGTGGCTGGTCCCTCAGCGTGCGCTCGTAAATGAACATTTGGTAGAAGTGGTTTTATAGCTGATAGCGTTGGACTTATGCAGTATGGCCATCATGATCAATAAGGGTAACATGACCCCTAGCGTTCTGGAGTTAACTGGTAGAAGTGGTTTTACATCTTTATATTGGATTTTGGTATGGAGTATGACCATCATCATCAACATGGGTAACATGGCCCCTAAAGAGAAGTTTCTGTAGCGTTCTGGAGTTAACTAGCAGAAGTGGTTTTACATCTTTATATTGGATTTTGGTATGGAGTATGACCATCATCATCAATAAGGGTAACATGGCCTCTAAAGAAAAGTTTCTGTAGCGTTCTGGAGTTAACTAGCAGAAGTGGTTTTACATCTTTATATTGGATTTTGGTATAGAGTATGACCACCATCATCAACAAGGGTAACATGGCACCCAAAGAGAAGTTTCTGTAGCGTTCTGGAGTTAACTAGCAGAAGTGGTTTTACATATTTATATTGGATTTTGGTATGGAGTATGACCATCATCATCAACAAGGGTAACATGGCACCCAAAGAGAACTTTCTGTAGCGTTCTGGAGTTAACTGGTAGAAGTGGTTTTACATCTTTATATTGGATTTTGGTATGGAGTATGACCATCATGAACAGCCTGGCACCAAAAAAAGAGTGTCTTGTGTAATGTTCTGGAGTCAACAGGACGCAAAATGCTTCTTCCAAGAGCATCCCACATACAAGTTCAATGAGACTGAAGCCAGCGTGAAGCACCTTAATCTTGTCAGCTGCCCCCTTATTCAAAGAATATTTCTTACAAGTTAGAAGTTGACGTCAGCATGATCATACACTTATCTGCAGTGGGGACATCACGGAAGTATAAAGGTTCCTAGAACGTGTGACATAAATGTCCCTATTTCACGAAACTCAGGAGTCAGTGTGACCACCAATGCTTAATCCTATGCTCAACCATACTTCTGCCATATGCGCCACTTTCTTATAAAAGAATGGAGTTGGACCTGGTTCCAGATTTTATTCAAGTTAGTATACGCCTGTTATGTGGATGAAGCATGACCTATCTGTTAGAAGCGACTTCCCAACGATGACACGGAAAACAACTTTATTTGTACAAAGTTGTTTTCCGTGTCATCATTGGGAAGTCGCTTCTAACCATCTAGACATTGTCAAGATGTCCAGTTGCGGATGCTAACATTTGATTCATTCTCGAAACAGGTATCCTACGTTTATGACTAGCTAGAATTGGAGGGTAGCGGTTACCTGCTCATTTTATAAATGATAGCCTGCCTTGTTCAGATGTAATTAGTGTTAAAGCAGGTCACACTCTGTTAACAACACAATCAATCATCATTAGTCTACTGTATAACTGGGTGAATGTCTCACCGCTCTGATAAACATCAAATAGTTTTCTATGAGGTCACAGTTCATGAACCTCTGTGGTACACTTCAAAATGACAAATGAGACAGATTTCTGAAACCACTATATACTGCATAGACTAAGTTTGTCCTACACAATGGCCTACCTGTGTCGTGCCCACCACGGGTATCGAAACTCAGTTTTTAACGTTATAAGCCCACAAACTTACCACTGAGCCAATGGAGACACATAGGCTAAATAACCAATTAATTGACTTTCATATCATATGACTAATCATTGGTTGTCTTGGTTGTATAACAGAAGAGTTAGGTGGTGATTGAAAATGTTAAACAACAGTCGTTTTTCTTTGTCAAAGTTGTAGTATTACAAATTCCAATTATTCTCTTAGTTTTTATGCAGTATATTAAATCATTCAGTTTCATAAAATAAATAATTTCTTTAGGTCATGATTATCGAAAATCTCTAATGTTTACCAAGAGATATTTTACTATAATGAAGCGCACTCTATACATACTTCAACTCCTTTCGACTCGCTACATCCTTCATGATCAATGAAAATCACCGAAACGACGCGACGCGGCTCAATTAGAAACGCTACCATCGTTTAAGAGATAAATACAATCCAGCCATAAACGTTAGTTTCTACGAATTACGAAACATAATTTAACTACTGAAATTAATTTCTTTCAAGTCACTCCAAATCAATATTTCAAGCGTACATTCAATTACGAACTTTTGGGTATGTATTAGGCCTCAAAATTCTCACCTTAATACGTCCATAAAAAATTCTGTAGAACAAAGATTTTGCGCAATGAAAAAATCAATAAAAATTATCTTCTCAATCGAACTAAAATATTTTGTCATTCATATCTTTAATTACAATGAAATAGAAATTAAAGCCTGTTAAAATAGTGTTAGTATAATAAAGTGCTTGTTTGTTGATCTTACAGCAAAGCCACGTTGGGCTATCTGCTGTGTTTACCGCGGAGAATCGAACCCCGGATTTTAGCGTTGCAAGTCCGGAGATTTACTACTATCCCACCGGAGGGGGGGACATCATAAATTGATTAAGGATCAAAAAATGAAAAATCACAATTTTCTTAAATAAATGTTTTTTTTCTATAAAAAAAATGTTAATTATAGAAATAAAAACACTCAAAACATCAAAGATAATTAAAAGTGTCTTTGCCGAAAAATGTAAAATTACCGACAAATAGCAGGAACAGTAATACGGATGCTTTTTGACTTTGCACTCAATTTGAAAATAAATAAAACTGAAGTTTTACTATTTCAGTACCGCCCACACAAGACATGATTCTGTTGATAGTTTTGTTGATGTGCTATTTGCGCTATGCTCGCCGTGGGGAATCGAACCCAGAAATCCAGTGTCGAGGAATCCAGTTTGGGATACACTGGATTAACCCGTCTTCATGGATACTTTGTTCAAGGGAACTGTACATCCACAGAATACTATTATAAGTGCAAAAGCTTCACAGACTATGTGACGGACCCATTTATGTTATTTTCTCTATAAAATCGCATCAGGATGACAGCGGAAACTTTTCCATCTACCCTATCATAATCCATTACCTGTTCAGCGTATTACTTCTAGTTCCACACAATGTTGATGTCCTCCCGAGTGGCTCGGAGGTGAGGCTGATAGTTATAACGCCAAAAATCGGGTTTATATACCCATGGTGGGTATAGTAGGACAAATATTATTATATGTATTACAACTCTATAAAAAACCAATGTTGATGAACAAGTAGGACAAATATTATTATATGTATTACAACTCTATAAAAAACCAATGTTGATGAACAAGTAGGACAAATATTATTATATGTATTATAACTATAAAAAACCAATGGTGACGAACAAGTAGGACAAATATTATTATATGTATTACAACTCTATAAAAAACCAATGTTGACGAACAAGTAGGACAAATATTATTATATGTATTACAACTCTATAAAAAACCAATGTTGACGAACAAGTAGGACAAATATTATTATATGTATTACAACTCTATAAAAAATAATGTTGACGAACAAGAAGGACAAATATTATTATATGTATTACAACTCTATAAAAAACCAATGTTGACGAACAAGTAGGACAAATATTATTATATGTATTACAACTCTATAAAAAATAATGTTGACGAACAAGAAGGACAAATATTATTATATGTATTACAACTCTATAAAAAAACACTGTTGACGAACAAGTAGGACAAATATTATTATATGTATTATAACTCTATAAATAACTAATGTTGACGAACAAGAAGGACAAATATTATTATATGTATAGATATTTACCAGTTGGTAATGTTAAAGGAACTATAGATATCTGTTCAATGAATCATGTTATATCCGGTTTCTATATCGCACGATACATCTTGAATGTGTCACTCGAAACCGGTTTCTTTATGAAACTTACTAGTATTTTGTGTTTTTTACTAATAAGCGACGCAACTATAGTAAACAAGTTAGGCTGTATAATACAGCCAAGTTTGTTATAGAATTAGAGGATAATCTGTGGTCCATTTAGGTGGTCCGTAAAAAGATTGTGTAATTATGCAAAATAAAAGATTCCATTATGGTCCGCCGACATGAAAAAATTTGAAAAAATGTGGTCCGCCAAAAAGAAAAAAAAGTTTGAGAACCACTAACCTACTGAACAGGGTTCTCACGTGTTATTTAGTACGGAGATTTAACCTTAGTTTTAATATATACGACGTAATATTCTTTAAAACTATACCTCTTCCAAAAAGTGAAAATGACGACCTATAATTGAAACGTTAAATCATATAGAGGCACTAAAGTACTACTCTCACCAATGAGTGACAGATAGAAAAAGTACTTAAAGTTGCACCCGGTTCGATTAATTACAGGTTAAATTAGTACGTAACAATTTGATTTAACAATTATTTCCAATATTTCTTTTATTACTTTCTTTGATTCATTATGGGTTGTTGTTTAGCTAATTATAAAAAAAAAACAATGACGACATTATATATTTATGTGGAAAAATATGTAAACATTAGCCTAATAGGGTTAGTCTTACCTTTTTTTTTTTTTTACAAGTGTATGCAGAATGCTTTACGTTGTATCTAACGCAGTTCTAGTTTTACAAGCTTCAACGATGTTCTGATGTTTTTAAGAAACTACACGCGCTCGTTTCAACTAACCAGAAAACGCCACATTCGATGAACGACTGTCACGATCTAGGCATCTCGTGGCATGTTAACTAGAGTCGTTCGAACTCCTTACCCGTGATTCCTTGCGTGTAAAAGGCGATGATAAAAAAACAAAACAAGGTCTGACTACAAAATATTATGAACTACAAGCTAATAAAGGCCTCAGCTGCAAGATGATGAAGTGTTAAATGTACTACATAATCGGCTTTTATAACAATTCTGAGTATAATATCTACAAACTGTTCGAGAAATAAACTTGAATCACTGACATTACGTACATCGGTTTTCACTGTATGATTAATGCACAGAAAGAGCTGAAATTGGAATTGTCAACTCTAACGAAACGTTATACGCATGCACAGGGTCAAACGGTCAGGTCAGAGACCCCCTATGGTTCAGTTACAGCCTTCTCTAATTTTCAACTACTGACCAAACAGAACAGTCAACAAGAATCAGCAGCCTCTACATGGGCGTTATCTTTATTCTGAACCAAACAACGTAATTGACTGTTACGAATATAGCGCGCCTACAGCTGAAAAAGCGACGTCATCTTTCGAACCCAGACCTTTCGATCAGCAGCCCGACACCCTCGATACTACCACTAGCCCACAAGAAGCATTCCCGCAAGCGAAAGTAATACAATACTAGTTATGCCCATTTGATCTAATGTCAAACTCAGGATTAACTTTTAACCATTTTCTCGAAAAATTCAAAACACGGAAATGTAAATTCATTAACTGTGTTTAAAATTAAAATGTAGCCTGCATGTCCCTGATTAAAAGTTTGCTTTAGGAGACCCGACTTGGTCCAATGTTTTACTGAATGTATGGAGAACAGGCCCGTCAAGAGCTGGTATGGAGCCCTCGAGTGGAGGTCTAGGGCAGAACCACCAGTGGTAAAGAAAAGGCAAAATATACAGCATATATTTCACAAATAACTTTAACGATTTTCCTTTTTTTTATATAACTAACTTTAGAAGACCCTTAGGGTAACTGGGAGTTTCCCCCAGCTCTCTCTCCCTCTAGATAGGCCTGACGGAGAATGCTAACCTAGTCAATTTCACAAGCCAAACTATTGATGTATCCATTCAGTACACGAACAGAGAAACTCAAAGTAATATCGTAAATAGAATTAAAAAACAACTTTATTTTAGGCCTTTTAACTAAGAGAAATTTTGTTCTTTCAAGGGTAGAGTGAGACGACTTTTTCGGTTTCAGTCGAAACAGTCAAAAGTCCAGTGAAGCCAAAATTATACTAAAACTGATTATGTCGCGGTCCGAGATCACTTCGTTCATGTCACAAAAGGTTGAAAGCATTAGGCGAATCAGTCTTTTTTTTCTATGTTGTTAGTTCCAGATATTTTCACACACCACGACAATTGCTCTGAATGTTTCCTCTTCAACCAGATATTTTCACACAGCACGACAGTTGCTCTGAATGTTTCCTCTTCAACCAGATACTTTCACACAGCAAGACAGTTGCTCTGAATGTTTCCTCTTCAACCAGATACTTTTCACACAGCAAGACAGTTGCTCTGAATGTTTCCTCTTTAACCAGATATTTTCACACAGCACGACAGTTGCTCTGAATGTTTCCTCTTCAACCAGGTATTTCACACAGCAAGACAGTTGCTCTGAATGTTTCCTCTTCAAACCCCCAAAAAAAAAACGTTGGCTGGATTACACAACTGTAATATCTGCTCAATTTCTATGACGGACCACACGCTTGTTGACGTAATCTGTTCCATCTGTGCGTATTCTTCCTACGGTGTTTTCCTTCCGAAAATAAAAAAAAAAGTCTTCCTCTCTTGCCTATTCATCCGGAATATACACGAAAAACAAACGTCAGTTACCGTTCCAGAAATGGAAGTCGTCTTTAATTCACTGGTTCTACTTCACAGCTCCACCTAGTCGCACGCGAACACCCTATCAGCACGAGACACGACTCTCCAAAGTTCGGTCTCAACAATGAAGTAGACACAACCAAGGTGTTTAAGAGGACATCGTCATCTAGCGCCGTCTAACGACACAAGTATACGATTTTCCTAATTTGTTCATAGACTTCGCCTAAAATTCTTCGGGCCGAAAAAATGCCTCAGTATAGAAGCCGAAATATCGTTCCACTTTAGAAAGAAAAACTAGCAGTCCATTAGGGTTAAAACTATCATCTAAGCCTACATTTTGCAATTTGTAAACTTCTTTGAAGCTTGTAAGTCATAAAGTGTGCAATGTGTCGTGTAGTGTTTCTTTAACATGCACAGTTTCGCCACTACTATCCCTGCCATATCGGACTCTGACGTTTCAAAATTCAAAGCTTATACTCGTCCCATGTTACTTATACTAAACGTCCTAGCACTCACAAAATAAAGGCAGCAAAGGATATGTCTTTTGTAATATCCTTGACACTCTAGTAACTCAACATCAAATTACAACCATGTGGAACGGAAATAACAGCGATAAAACAACTCTTACTTGACGACGGCTACTTCTCAGATCATCTGATAACAATCGTTCTGAGAGTAAGGGAAAAAATCAAGATTCGTTAAAAAAGTTGACGTCATTTAACGATCAGTTTTTTCTTCTTAACATTAAAAGAACCCTTATATCTTGAAACTAAGTACTTGATAGTAACATTTTTGTTCTATAGTTCTGATAGTTTGATCCTGATAATTTGATTGTGAACCTCACTAATGTTACACTAAGTAACCAATGTAAATCCGCCCTAGCTAAAGGACTTAATTTCTCTCTTCCTCCGCGTAAACTGAATTATGCCAATTTTCTTTATCCATTCAAACTGCTATACAGAAATCTGAAAGGTCTTCCCTTGTACGATACAGCTGAGTCAGTAGGAGCTGACAGTGCTTATGACAAGAGTTCTCTCTGGTCGTGATACGGGGTCTACAGAAGTTCTCTCTGGTCGTGATACGGGGTCTACAGAAGCTCTCTCTGGTCGTGATACGGGGTCTACAGAAGTTCTCTCTGGTTATGATACGGGGTATACACAAGTTCTCTCTGGTTATGATACGGGGTCTACAGAAGTTCTCTCTAGTTATGATACGGAGGTTCGTTGCTTATCATTTTACGTCTGTACAGAAGACATGAAAAGCTAAACCTTATACTGTAATATTCACTTTGGACCATGAAATGGTGTTACAATTATACAAAACAAAACACATTCTTCCCTTACCAAAGTGAGCCCGGCATGGCCAGGTGGTTAGGGCGCTCGACTCGCAATCTGAGGGTCGCAGGTTCGAATCCCCTTCCCACCAAACATGCTCGCCCTTTCAGCCGTGGGGGCGTTATAATGTGCGGGCAATCCCACTATTCGTTGGTAAAAGAGTAGCCCAAGAGTTGGCGGTGGGTGGTGATGACTAGCTGCCTTCCCTTTAGTCTTACAGTGCTAAATTAGGGACGGCTAGCGCAGATAGCCCTCGTGTAGCTTTGCGGGAAATTCAAAACAAACAAACCTTACCAAAGTTGTCCATGCCAAATATGTCGCGATAACTACTAACGTAAACACATTCCAGTTACCTCGCCCGTTTCTCCAAGCTTAATTACAACTACACCATTACAGCTAAGATTCTTGTTCTGCTTCAGATCCACGTCAGGTATGTAGGCTATACTTTAAGTATAGGATCTGGGAGGGTCAGGTCATGTGACCTGGGAGGTTCAAATACACCCTGGACCTCTATCTCCCTCCTTGGCTATTGGTTGTATCCACGGAGTGTCCATGAGGGTTTTGTTCTGAATTTCGCGCAAAGCTACAAGAGGACTATCTACGCCAACCGTCCCTAATTTAGCAGTGATAGACTAGAAGGAAGATAGCTAATCAACAACACCCTCCGCCAACTCTTGAGCCACTCTTTCACCAACGAATAGTGGGAATGTCTATCACATTATAACGCCCCACGACTAAAAGGGCAAGCATGTTTGGTGATGGGGTTCGAGCCCGCAACCATCAGATTGCAAGTCGAGCGCCCTATCTAACAGCCCACGTACAAAGAGAGACTAAGTACTCATGGAGCTTTGTGTTTCCTTTTGGTGGTGTCGACCTTAATTTGCCAGTTTATTACAAGTAAACGTTGCACCTCTTTTGTTACTAAGAATTCGAAACGTGCTTCACTTCTGATATCAAGTTTTCAAGGCTGTAAAGCACGTGTATAATTTAGCTACAACTAAACATTTCTAAAGGAAGTTTTTTTACTAGACTAATATGTGCTATTAACGCTGTTATAACAAAACCACATTGGGCTATCTGCTGTATCCACCGAGGGGAATCGAACCTCTGATTGTCAGTACGTATGGATGGAGTGATTTTATTAAGTTGTTGTTTGTTATTAAGCACAAAGCTACACAAAGTGCTCTGCTCACCACGGGTATCGAAACCCGGTTTCTAGCAGTATAAGTCCGTAGACATACCGATGTGCCACGGGGGGGGGGGGGGGTTAGTTAAATAGATGAAAAAGACATACATTGTTGTCGTCTTCCCATTTTACTCTTTTATATGGCCGCCCCACTACAAAAAATGCAACCGTTTGTTCGAGCTCATAACTGCAAAAAAAAATTGGCCACCTGTGCTGTAAAATGCGAAGGGATCGAAACCAGAATTTCTTCTCGTTTAACTCGTCTATAAGGCAGCATTTCCACGGAAATTACAATTGTTTATTTAGACGCAGGGCTGCAAAATGAGCTACCTGCGCTGTGCTCGCCACGGGGATAGAACCCCTAATTTTAGCGTCATGATGGGGCAATTTCTAGCTGTTTTATGCATGATAAAACAATATTATACACACGCTTCTACTTAGCATTGAATACAGATGAAGTTCCATAAACATTTTAGCCCTAAGTAACTAAGGAAAAAAATAAGAAATAAGCTTTAATAACGTTTTATATATATATATATATATATATATATGTATATATTTCAGTCTTAAGGTTGACTATTACGTGGAAAGCATGTCGATGACGAATAAGAAGGACAAACAAGAATAAAAAAGCCAATAAAACACAGTTGATGAGAGTGTAATCTACTGAGGAAGTCGGAGAAGCCTTTACTTTCATCTTTAGTTACGAATGTTACTTTCAGAGATACAAAAAATTCTCTGGTTCATTTACAGTTAGGAGGAAAACGGAAGTATAGTTTTGAAGTATTGAATATTATTTAATTAATGTATTAATTTGTGCATTGAAGTATTGAATATTATTTAATTAATTTGTGCAATGAAGTATTGTATATTATTTAATGTATTAATTTGTGCATTGAAGTATTGTATATTATTTAATTAATGTATTAATTTGTGCATTGAAGTATTGAATATTATTTAATGTATTAATTTGTGCATTGAAGTATTGAATATTATTTAATTAATGTATTAATTTGTGCATTGAAGTATTGAATATTATTTAATTAATTTATGCAATGAAGTATTGAATATTATTTATTTAATTTGTGCAATGAAGTAATGAATATTATTTAATTAATTTGTGCATTGAAGTTTTGAATATTATTTAATTAATTTGTGCATTGAAGTATTGTATATTATTTAATGTATTAATTTGTGCATTGAAGTATTGAATATTATTTAATTAATGTATTAATTTGTGCATTGAAGTATTGAATATTATTTAATTAATTTGTGCATTGAAGTATTGAATATTATTTAATTAATTTGTGCATTGAAGTTTTGAATATTATTTAATTAATTTGTGCATTGAAGTGTTGTATATTATTTAATTAATTTGTGCATTGAAGTATTGAATATTATTTAATTAATTTGTGCATTGAAGTGTTGTATATTATTTAATTAATTTGTGCATTGAAGTGTTGTATATTATTTAATTAATTTGTGCATTGAAGTGTTGTATATTTCTAATCTACAAAATCTTAAAATTTCGCTGGCTGTTTCGAATTTCGTGCACAGCTACTCGAGGGCCATCTGTACTAGCCATCCTTAATTTAGAATTAATAGACTAGAGGGAAATGAACCAGTCAACACTACCTACCGCCAACTCATGAACTACTCTTTACCGATGAATAGTGGAATTTACCGTCACATTATAACGTCCCCACGGCTATAAGGGCGAGCATGTTCGGGATTCGAGCCTCCAAGCC
>NW_013671523.1:26733-30359 GCF_000517525.1 Limulus polyphemus | reverse complement strand
AAACTTACCCTCGTATTACATGTTCCACTTCTGTAACGCGATAGTATTTGGTTAATCTATATAACTTAAACTTACCCTCGTATTACATGTTCCACTTCTGTAACGCGATAGTATTTGGTTAATCTATATAACTTAAACTTACCCTCGTATTACATGTTCCACTTCTGTAACGCGATAGTATTTGGTTAATCTATATAACTTAAACTTACCCTCGTATTACATGTTCAACTTCTGTAACGCGATAGTATTTGGTTAATCTATATAACTTAAACTTACCCTCGTATTACATGTTCCACTTCTGTAACGCGATAGTATTTGTTTAATCTATATAACTTAAACTTACCCTCGTATTACATCGTTTTTTCGTATCAGAATGGGTCAAATGAAAGAAATAAAAAAAAAGAGATTGAAAACAAAACTCTGGATATTTGTAGGTACTGTATAAATGATATTACAACAGTTTATAACTAGGACCCCATTTTCACTCGTGTACCCAAGTTGGCCCTTTTCTTAGACAATGTGTTAAGTATTGATCACGATTCTCTTTTCTGTAGTACATAGTTAGTGATTTGCCCGCTGTACTTTAAAGTTATACCGAGTCGAAACTCTTTAAAGCCTATAACTGTACGCCTCACGTGAGCATGTATTGTAGCTTTTGCTGTTCGCTCGTTAGGGTACATGTAATCAATTTCTGTGTAATATCATCGTTATGTTATAGCGTTAGGGAAGTGAGATCTGTTTGATCGCTTTAAGGAAACCTGCTTACATTATACGCGTAATTTGTATCCATTAAGCGAAGGATTCTTATTTGTTTACTCCTTTAACAGACTTTGAACGTTAACAATAACTGGATGACGGATTTTGAAAAAATATATATTCATTTTAAACAAGGCAAGGTCTATTACATGTTAAAGTATCCAAACTTTCCAAATAACCATCCACCTTCATTAGTAGCCTGGTCATTTTCTGGGCACAAAGCTCAGTATGGTAGGGGGAGTTACTGTTCTAATGTATTTCAACAGTGTTTAGAAGTGCTGTTGTATTTTTTGTTTTATTTATTTAAAAATCACTATTATTTTACAATTAATTTTAGAATATTTTTTTCTTATTGTATCTTATTTCGGGTTAGCAAAACTTTGCACGTGTCTTATACATTCGAAAAGCTTATCGCGTGAATATGTACGTTTGTGAAGCTGAGCACGTGAAAATGTTTTATAATGAAGCTTAGCACGTGCATTCGTATCTTATACAATCAAAGTGACGTGTGAATAAGTACGGTATATAGTAAGTTGAGCACGTGAATATACACGTTATACAGTGAAACTGATTACGTGAATATATATATGTTATATAGTGTAACTCACCACGTGAATGTGTGTTATATAGTGAAGCTTAGCCCGTTAATATATACCTTATATACTTATCAAGTTACATATGCTAATAAAAGTTAATAAGAGTATCATGTATTCAGTTTTAAGTTATCCTGTTGATGAAAATGTTTTGAAAACTTACTACAGAGTAATAACAAGTTACATGAAGTATATAGTACCTTCAGGTTTCATGCGCCAAACACTCGAATAATTTTATGTAAAATCTCCAAGTCGTCTTATTAACCGAAACCTTTTATTCAATGACCGCTGAAGTTATATGTGCTTATAAAAATATCATTTAATAGTTGTTTTCAATCTCAACACATCACAGGAGTTAAGCAGCCAGGTCAGAGAACCCTAGTTTAGCACTGCTGGCCAAAGTGAAGTTAGTAGCGTATAGCGGGATTCACAGTCAATTTTATAAAGCAGCGTACACAACCGACACCCTAATTCCTAAATCACTCCGGGCCACCATAATGTGTGGGGAAAAGGATGGAAATAAAACTGTAATCAAATATTTATATTATGAAGTTTTATAGGACAACAATCAGGGTGTTAGAGCTGCCGGAGTGCTGATGTAGCACCAGAAATTGGAACTTACTCTTGACACTGGTATATAAATATAAAAAAAAAGTTGTTCAATCTACCCCCAAAAAATAGGTGTATTTCATAACCAAACTCTCAGAAAGTCAGATAACACTCTGGCTGTTCATAATCCTCGCATGTTCTTTGATAGAGCACTCTCAGATCAACCAGCACAGATTCTGTCACTCTCCCCCAGGCGCCGGCGTTAGGCACCGTGTAACCACTCCGGCTCAATAGCAGACGTCGAAGCGATAAAATGGTTAAATATTTGTCGTACGTCATGTGGTTATTAAGACATACGATTATGGTATTAAAACACTTAATAAAATACATTTTGCAATTATAATGTACGTTTATAACGCACATATTCATAAAAAGCTTATTAATATTTAAATAATATACAAAGGTCACTTTTCTGTTGTTTTGGCAGAACAGGATGTATACAGAAAACCTATAAATCTTAAAGTTGTTAATACTGTAGTGCAGTTAGATATATGACAAATTAATAAGATACGAGATTTTAAAACTTATTTTAATGTTTTTTAAATGACACTCTGTATTGGATTATGGAAGTCGAATTACGTGTTTTTCTCTCGGTAATTCAATTTAATACTAACGTAAGTTGTCTCAAATAAGTAGCGATGAATACGTTCTTTTTACATTTAAAATGAAACTCATAAAAATAGAAATTACCTTTCAAATTTGAGATATTTACCCCGATGTTGACATCACACGTCTGACAAATCTTGGTAGCGCTCCAGCCCTTTACAATTTAGCGCTACACAACTGAAAATAATAATAATAACACAAGACTAGTATATCAAGTTATATTCAATCATTTTTAAATGGTTAAATTAGAAATTATGTTCTTGATTAATCGAACTTTTTTCATATTCACGTGCGAGAAAGTACGAAAACTGTGCTTTTGAGAGGAACCTTAAAAATAAAAAAATAAGATTGAAAGAACGCACCTGCTCGCGCAGTCTAGTGTCTCGAACTACAAAATATTTGTTGTTGAGGGTTATAAATCCAAACCCTTCTATTGTACATATATATTAACCATAAACTTATATTATTCCTAGCTAGCTGGAGTACCCGTCCCCTGGACGGAAGTTGTGTAAATTCATGAAAGGTTATCCCAGGACACGAAAAGTTGCTTCCCTTATATGTAATTGTAAAAAACGCCCATAAAAACTGCAAACCACAAAATGTGGAACCGCATGGGCCCAACAAACCTTCGTGCCAAATTTGGTGAAGATCCATCAACAGGGGGCGTGGTAGTGATAAAAGACATAAAAACTGCAAAATGCGAAACTGAAAATGTTTATGTACCCCAGCATGGACCTAATGAACCTCTATACCAAATTTGATGAAGATAAATCAACAGGAGGCAAAGTAGTTACATGGACATACAACAGACAGTACTATTATATTTATATAGAAGTAGTTACATTTACATGCTAACATTCAAGTGTTGCACATACAACAGACAGTACTAATATATTTATATAGAAGTAGTTACATGGACATACAACAGACAGTACTATTATATTTATATAGAAGTAGTTACATTTACATGCTAACATTCAAGTGTTGCACATACAACAGACAGTACTAATATATTTATATAGAAGTAGTTACATGGACATACAACAAACAGTACTATTATAT
>NW_013671523.1:22465-25991 GCF_000517525.1 Limulus polyphemus | reverse complement strand
ATATAGAAGTAGTTACATGACATACAACAGACAGTAGTATTATTATTTATATAGTAAGTAGTTACATGGACATACAGCAGAACAGTACTATTATATTTATATAGAAGTAGTTACATAGACAGACAACAGACGGTACTATTATATTTATATAGAAGTAGTTACATAGACAGACAACAGACGGTACTATTATATTTATATAGAAGCAGTTACATGGACATACAACAGACGGTACTATTATATTTATATAGAAGTAGTTACATAGACAGACAACAGACGGTACTATTATATTTATATAGATAATATATTTAAAATCACATTTTCTGATAGTTACTCTTGTCTGACCAAGTAGAGAGATTGACTGTCAATATTATAGTGCACTCACGGCCCCCACAGTGAAAAGCGCGTTTTTCCAGCAACGGGAAGCGAACCATGAATCCTAACAATGTAGGTCAGGAAACTTTGCTGTGTTTTATTTAAAACAAATACAAATAAACTTTAACGAAATCTACAATTTTTCTATTAATTCCCGATCAATCTTTCGGAGTTCTCTCTGAATCTGGAGAAGGTCATCTTAACCACAAAATGTATGCTATCAGCCAATACGTGTATCAAAAGTAAACGATCTCAGTGCATCTCAGGAGCTGGTAACGACAGGGGAGGGTCGTATGAAAGACTTAGAATTACGTCATACCTGAAATAGTACGTTTGAACATCATTTGTGTTCGTTCCAAGCACTTTTCTCTTGGTGTTTTTTCGAAGACCATTCGAGAATTTCGTTGCACAAAAAGGTTTAATAAAATGTTCTTTTGCATACACAAATAAAAACAAGAGGGAATCCTCAATGGCCGCGGCACTTGAAATTCTTTTAGGCATGATTGGAGTAAATTCATCTATGAGACCTTTGTTTCCCTTTCTATTAGCTATATTTTTGTAGGCCAGCAATACCAAGCGGGATGCACGCGTATATCCAATTCGATTTTATTACTCATCAGGATCTCTTCCAGCCTACCCTAAAACTGAAATTATTTTAGGCAGGATTAGAATACATTAATCCATGAGACCTTGGGCGTAGCAAAATACATCATTCGAAAGGGTTTGACCTCCCGTGTCCAAAATTGTAATTAGATCTCAAATCGGTCAAGAGATGACGGAGCTACGAGCTAAAAGTTTGTATATAAAAAGGAAAAAAAAACTCGGAGCAGTTTTATGAGCCGTTCAGCCGCGGCTAAAAAAAAAAGGCATTCAAATATAAATGTATAACAGAAAAAAAATAGTTGTTAAACAAACAACCGAAAATAGATGGAAATGATGGTTATGGAACAAATAATAAAAAAAAAGTGCAATTTACGAAATATCATAACCTTTATAGCACCACATTTTGTTGAATTTCGCGCAAATCTACTCGACTGTCTTGTGTACTTCCGCAAGATCACCGAAAGTGTTCTGTTTCAAGAGTAAATAAAACCCAAAATTAAGAGTAACAAATATTTTTATTTATTGCTTTTGAAGCTCGTATGTCACGCAGTGTTGTAACCTACAGAGTGCATAATTCTTCTCGTAATTCATGGCATGCGCACGTTTTACTGACGTCACGACAGTACAAGCTGCAACGTCAAGTGTTCCTTACGTGACGTCATTTTAATGTCTATTGACTGATTGACGGGTGGTTAAAACAAGTGACTCCTCCAGGCAGCTTTTGACCCCTTTCGAGGAAATTATCATCACAGAAAAAAGAGAAAATGTTTTTTTGTTTGTTTGTAATTAAGCACAAAGCTACACAATGGGCTATCTGTACTCTGCCCACCACGGGTATCGAAACACGGTTTCTAGCGTTGTAAGTCCGCAGACATACCGCTGTGCCACTGGGGGGGGGCTGTTTGTTTGTTTGGAATTAAGTACAAAGCTACACAATGGGCTATCTGTGCTCTGCCCGCCACGGGAACCGAAACCCGGTTTCTAGCGTTGTAAGTCCGCAGACATACCGCTGTGCCACTGGCATAATATAATTATTCTATCGATTTTATTATTCAAAATGTCACGAACTTCAACCACTTCCTGTTAATAGTGGCTTTTGATATGTACTCTTCTGAAATATTTCGCTGTATATTCGTTATATACCAAAAAACAATACGTACACATGCATGCTGGATGAACGACATTTGACCTTTAGTTGAGACAGTTGGTGATCGAGATGAGGTACATAATTATTACTTTAAATAATGTTTTATAAAAGTAGTTTATTATTAACAGTTGTACGTGCCTTTGAACAACAGGAACATTTCTTCATCGACACAAACGAGTCAGTACTCCACAGATTGTTGCTGTTTTATCACAATGAGTTATCTGCTGCGTTAGCCGCCAGGAATCGAACCCCGAATTTTAGTGTTATAACTTACCACTGTACCACCGGGGAGATATTATCATGACATCGCGATGAAAATAATCTTAATGAATATATTTTAAACAACACGTGTACAGTAAACGAATTATGAAATATAACTATAATATAAAGCCTATTTATTAATTTCTTTATTTGATGATCTCCAACATTTTTATATTATTTTACCGTTGACAATGCGCATGTTTTAGTGGGTGTTTTACCCACTGCAACTTGATGATGAAACGCGACATAATCGCTTATGGCTGTTGAGGTACCAATCACGTCAGAGGGGGTACGTGCAAAAACGTGGACCGCACCAACCTCGAACTGCTTTTCATTGCGATGACACACGTGGATAAGCCAGAGGCGGTCAACTAGCGGAAAATATGCCGCAAGTGGCACGCGATGCAAAAATTTACGACACGCCTGTCATTTAGGAAATGTTATGACGCACAAAAGTACGAATTTGGTTTGGGAATTCCAAGTTCGCATGAAATTTTATTAAAATAAATGTCATTTGATGAAGTATTTCATTTCATTTGACTGCTCGACCCACCTCCTTCTCCTCTACCTATTCCTATGGGCTCTTGTTCAGAGTGCCTAGTCCATGGCGGCATATCACTCCACATTGAGGACCTACACTTAGTCATAGAAATATGATTTAAAAACGACCGTCTTCGCCACAAATTTTTTTATAGTTGAGGATACATAATTTTGGGGACATACTTGTATTGTATTTATATAGTTGAGGATACATAATTTTGAGGACATACTTGTATTTGTATAGTTGAGATTACATAATTTTGGGGACATACTTGTATTGTATTTTTATATAGTTGAGGATACATAATTTTGGGGAAATACTTGTATTTGTATAGTTGAAGATACATAATTATGGGGACATACTTGTATTGTATTTTTATACTTGAGGATACATAATTTTGGGGACATACTTGTATTGTATTTTATACTTGAGGATACATAATTTTGGGGACATACTTGTATTGTATTTTTATACTTGAGGATACATAATTTTGGGGACATACTTGTATTGTATTTTTATACTTGAGGATACATAATTTTGGGGACATACTTGTATTGTATTTTTATACTTGAGGATACATAATTTTGGGGACATACTTGTAC
>NW_013671523.1:18126-21637 GCF_000517525.1 Limulus polyphemus | reverse complement strand
TATGGTGCGTTAACCAAAGACCCTATTCCTGTCAAGTAAGTTCTTTCACACTCTGGTGCGTTAACCAAAATATCCTATCCCTCCTTTCACACTCTGGTGCGTTAACCAAAAGACCCTATTTCCGTCAAATAAGTTCTTTCACACTATGGTGCGTTAACCAAAGACCCTATTCCTGTCAAGTAAGTTATTTCACACTCTGGTGCGTTAACTAAAATACCCTATCCCTGTCAAATAAGTTCTTTCACACTCTGGTGCGTTAACCAAAATACCCTATTCCTGTCAAATAAGTGCTTTCACACACTAACATAATTTCCAGCGGTTTTCAATGCCAGAGCAACTAAAAACAGCTAACCAGACTAAAACATATCCTCCCTGACATTCCCTCCACTACACACACACAACTATATTAGTGGAATTTGTTATTGTGGTCCTACTAATGACCGCATAGGACCCTCCCTCCACACACACACACACACAGAGAACTATATTAGTGGAATTTGTTATTGTGGTCCTACTAATGACCGCATAGGACCCTCCCTCCACACACACACACAGAGAACTATATTAGTGGAATTTGTTATCGTGGTTCTACTAATGACCAGATAGGACCCTTACTCCACACACACAACTGTATTAGTGGAATTACTTGTTGTGGTCCTACTAATGACCGCATAGGACCCTCCCTCCACACACACACACACACACAGAACTATATTAGTGGAATTCGTTTTAAATTCTTCTTCCTATCGTGCGAGTTAACAAAGGCAACATATCGAAACAATAAAACCATATAGATCATAAGACCTTACTACATACAAAACATTTTAAATGTATAGTCTCACTTTACTACATACAAAACGTTTTAAATGTATAGTCTCACTTTACTACATACAAAACGTTTTAAATGTATAGTCTCACTTTACTACATACAAAACGTTTTAAATGTATAGTCTCACCTTACTACATACAAAACATTTTAAATGTATAGTCTCACCTTACTACATACAAAACGTTTTAAATGTATAGTCTCACTTTACTACATACAAAACGTTTTAAATGTATAGTCTCACTTTACTACATACAAAACGTTTTAAATGTATAGTCTCACTTTACTACATACAAAACGTTTTAAATGTATAGTCTCACTTTACTACATACAAAACGTTTTAAATGTATAGTTTCAAAGCTTCTGAGCTTTCTACGTGAAATTATGTGTAACGTTTTTAGCTGAAGGTCTCGTGAAATTAATATTTGTTAACAATGATAAAATGCAAATTTAATATACATATATAACTTACATCCAACGAACTATAAAATGTAAAACAAACACGAAAAACTAGGCTCAGAGCACTGATAAATGCATTCCAGCTCCAAAACTTCGGTTTCAACGGGATAAAGATGGGAGGTAATAAGCTGTCAAAACAAATATTGATTTAAACCGATTTTATTTCACTTGTGTGTTTGTTTTTAACATTTAAGTTATTATCCAACATTCGAGTGTTCCTATAAACTGTCGAAGTTCGGTTGAATAGTATAATTCAGGAAATACGTCTCGTGTTCCAAACATGGGTGGTTGGTTACGAAGAATAACAACATGAGAATTGGTCCAACAGATTGGCTTCTTTCTCGCCTGCGTTCAATACAAAATTCTTTGTTTCGACTGCTGTATAACATTTGATAAATGAAATATCTGATGAAAGATAAGAAGATTGATAATTTCCTATTCTTGAATGTCAGGAATGAGAAATGTGTGTGTGGGGGGGGGGGGTTGATTGGTGTGTGGGGGGTTGATGGGATATATTTCTTTGATTGTTTTACGACAAAACCTCCAATAAAGAAAAAAAAATTATTGTTTCAAATTTTGCCTTTCGACTTCATCAACTGCTTATCATTCATTATACATACTGAAATACAAGGACTCGTTCAGGTGTAACATAAAGCACGTGAAGAACAGCAAGAAATTCTATTCAAAATACACAATCTTACAAGGTTTTACTGTTATGTTTTATATACATTCATATCTTAAATATTGTTTGGTAATTAAGTAATTATATTTGTCCTAAGACATCATATTTTAACACTACCTTTTAAACCACACTAACATCGGCTATCGACGACGCATTTCGCTTAATACAGAGCTCAACAAACCGGCTAGGACACAACAAACAAATATAATTAATTATAATCATGCTTCGCTAGCTTATAAAATATTTGCTTAGCAACAATGTATTGCATTGTAATATAACGTGCATAATGGTTTTTAGTGTTACGAAATGATTGATACAAGGTATTAGTATTTACTAATGGTATAATTATTTGGACTATTATTCTCGTCTTTATTATGTGTATTATTATTATTATTTTCAATGAATTCTCCAGCCGTCGTCAGATGTTATATCAGTCTTTTTTTCTGTATGCATCACAACCAGAAAGTTTTTTTTCTGGAATGACCAGGATTCGAACCTGTGATCCCGAATACGATTACTCTAACCACTTGGCTATCATAAGGCCACTTTTGAGATGTTTTTGAAGTACCTCTATTTTTTATCTCTAGTATTTTTTTGTCCCGATTTATCCACCGGGGGAATCGAACCTCAGATTTTTCCACTGTAGGTCCGTGAAAATAGCCACTCTTAATACGCAAGTGCAAAACTTTGAAAACACATTGTTGAAACAACGAAGACGAGATATCGACGTTTTCTTTGAAGTCACGAAACACTGATGTTGGATAATTAGTGAGAATAAACATGTTTCTAGTTTTATTCTAGTACGTCTTCAATCTCAATGTCCAAATCTTGTAACGAAACACTCTCCTCACCACGCATTTGCATAGGAACATCTTGCTCTGCCTCTTCCTTGGCTTTTGGATCTTTTCCACTACTCCACGTCTACTTTGGTGGATAACACGGCAATGTTTTACTGGAGGATCACAACGTAAACACATTTTACAGATATTAGCCTTCTCGCAACTTCGGTCATACACGCGCCGCCCAAAAATGGAAAACTGATTTCGAAACAGCAGAATTTGTTACATACGGCGGTGCTATTCGGTTTATATTGGAATTAGGCTAAGAAAGACGTTAGAATATACAGAGGTTCTAATTACACACGTTCAATGTAGAGCACGGTAAGTTTGTTTGTTTGTTATTAAGCACAAAGCTATACAATGGACTATCTGTGCTCTGCCAACCACGGGGATCGAAACCCGGTTTCTAGCGTTTTAAGTCCGAAGACATGCCGCTGTAGGGCAGCACGGTAAGAAAAAACGTTTCATAAAAAAAAACATTACTGACCTTTTTTTTTCGTACGCAGTATTAAAATTATCAAGCAAATGGAAAAAAATAATTATGGATTTAGATATATAAACACAGAAAGATAATAAACATAGATTAATAAAATAAAATGACAATTAAGGAAACATTTCTTAAAAAAAACCCCAAAAAAAGGTTAAAAAAAAAAGATTTAAAAAGGGGTAGCCGAAAAAAAAAAAAAACACGTGGAAAGAAAAAGT
>NW_013671523.1:15652-17307 GCF_000517525.1 Limulus polyphemus | reverse complement strand
ACTTCCATGTTGGGGGTACCATTATCATCAAGATAATCGAAGGTACATGACTTTTACAGTATACAAAACTGGGGGGGGGGGGGTAAATTGGAGTTTCGCGCGGGGGATAATCCCCCTCATTACGAAGGATGTCTTGGGGGGGGCCTCCCTGGCAAAGTTTTGAAATTTAAACCATAAATAGCTGATTACCTTTTTTTCTGCGTATCTAATCAATGACAATTTAACAATACAGGCGACATAAAGTTCAGTAAAAAAAAAAGTGCACTTCAATCACTGGCACACAATCAGATTAAAATTTCATATCAAAGAAAACTCGTACCTTCAATTTTAAATGTTACGCACGGGGGGGGGGGGTACGTGTGTATTGTTTCATTCGCTGTCGGTTTTCAATCTGCTTCAGTACTATGTGTGCAGTTAAGAGTACGAGGTAAAAATGGGTGCTTTTTAAATCACCAATAATTCACGCACCTGGGAATATGATCAAAGAGCTTCTCGTTCAAACACACTTTGTTCGCAGAACTTCCAGACATGGGGAAACAAACCACCGTACGGGTAAGAAAAAAAACCCTTTTTTTTTTGGAGGGAGGGATGTGTTAGATATTAAAAAAGTATTTATTTTGTTTGTAGTTAAGCACAAAACTACACGATGGGCTATCTGTGCTGTGTCCGCTAAGCTGGTTTTTCAGCGATATAAGCCTGAAAAACGTTTTTGCTGAGCCACTAGGGGGGCTTTTGAAATAGTGTAAACTACTTTTTTTGTATCGTTAGGTGTTCTCATACCTTCAAATTCTGTTGGAGGTGAGCATAAGGGAGTAGGACTAGCGTCCTAGGGAGCATGTTTCGGTGTGACGGGGATTCGAACCCGCGACCCTCAGTCGAGCGCCGTAACCACCTGGCCATGCCGAGCCGTGTAAACTACTTATTGATATACAATGACATTAGCGATATTAAATGTAAACTGCTTGACATGAGGATTTACTACAACACGACTTGTTTGTTTCAAGTCATTATTATTACTGGTGTAGGTTTCTAAAAAGGGCAGTTTGTATTTTTATCACATCTAGAACACTACAGACACACTAAGTTCATTGTATAATAGAGTCCTCTACGTATAATCCTGAATAAATTTCTTTTGTACCTTATATTTATAATTAATTTTATATTAAGACTAATTGTGGGTTACTGAAGTTACAAGTGATTAGGTTTAACACTAGTTACTTCTGACATCCATAACAAAAAAACAGGAAAGCTATCTGCTTCTATTACATGAATCACTTGCACTTAGGCTTACTTTAAGTTTTCTGATGAAAACATTAATTATTTAACCAAAACATCTCTTGCATTTGATTTACATACAGGAATAAATCATTAAATGGTCAGAAATAACTAAACTCTGTAACTGTTATAAGTTACAAACAATCAAAGTGTTATAAGTTACAAACATCTGTACTGTTGTAGATTACAAACATCCGTACTGTTGTAGGTTACAAACATCCGTACTGGTGTGAGTTACAAACATCCGTACTGGTGTGAGTTACAAACATCCGTACTGGTGTAGGTTACAAACATCCGTACTGTTGTAGGTTACAAACATCCGTACTGTTGTAGGTTACAAACATCCGTACTGTTGTAGGTTACAAACATCCGTACTGTTA
>NW_013671523.1:11522-14663 GCF_000517525.1 Limulus polyphemus | reverse complement strand
AACAAACAAACAAACAAACTACGCTAAGAGTGAGGAAGATTCTTCTGATTCTAAAAAAAAAATATATTTTAAGCAAACAGCTCAGAGCTTTAACTTATAATCTAAGTAATTACATTTTATTTACACTATCAGCTCTACAGTGTAATTGTCACTTCTTTAATATATAACCATGCATATTTCTTTCTTTTGAAGAACTAATTTATATTTAATGTTAACCACCATACAACGTTCAACCATGGAAGACGCATAATAAATAGATTATTTACTACAATTCATTCCCAGAATACTTTACACTTTTTTTTAAACCATGAACAACCATGTGTATAGTTGAAGTCAAGTTAAAGTAATGAGGCCCATTGTTAGACACGTGTTCTAATATAGTCAAAATAATCATGGCTCTATTCTTGGATATATGTTCCGATAAAAGCCAAAGTTGTATTTCTGTCATCTGTATATTGTTAGACAAGTGTCCGATTATAAGTTAAAATTGTATATAAACCGCACTGTTTATATGGCAAAGGTCCATATATAGCCAAACAAAGTATCAAATGCATTGTTAGGCGAGTATCTTTATGCAGATAAAACTGGTTTCTGGCCTGAACTAGAAACAGACCTGGTGAAATAGGTTGACGAAAACCGCATGTCTGGTTTGATTGTAACAAGGAATCAGCTTATACTACAAACCAATGCGGGGGCTAAGAAGAGAAATATTTCTGTCTTTACTGCTCATCGCTGTTGGTGTAGCCGTTTCACAAAGCGAAACAAGGTGGTCATACGACACATAACGATGTCTGCCCAACGATGGAGGAATGCGATGGTCTACGACGATCCGATATGCCAAAACGAATTCAATGAACTTTCGGCAATTCTGATTCTGAAGATGACGACTTTGATGGATTTTAAATTTTGTTGTCAATACTGTTGAATAAACAGTATATGACCCTTTCTCTGTAAATATTCATCTGTCTAGAGAAATATATATGTCTAAAGTATAGGTTTTCTGTATAATTTGGGGGGGGGGTAACTTATATAACAGTGATCAGAAAAATTCAGGAATTTTTTGGTTTAGATTTAGGGGGTCGACTTATACGCCACTATATACAATAGTCAAAATTGTAGAATGAAAAGTGTCGTATCCGTGGCATATCCACAGCTCTACTATCAGGTTAACTGTATCATGTTACTATTGTTTGTAGTAAAAGAACCCAGAGTATTGCAGTGAAAGAAACTCTTATAAAAATAAAAAATAAAACAAGGGGAATCCTCAATAGCCGCGGCACTTGAAATTCTTTTAGGCAGGTTAGAGTAAATTAATCTATGAGACTTTTTTTCTTCCCTTTTTATTAGCTATATATTTTTTGGGCGCCAACAATACCAAGCGTGGGGTGCACGTATACCCGATTCGAATTTATTACTCTTTAGGATCTTTACCAACATACCCTCAAATTGAAATTATTTCAGGCAGGATTAGAGTAAATTAATCTACGAGATCTTGGGCATGATCAAATATATCAATCGAAAGGGCTTGACTTCCTGAGTCCAAAACTGAAATTAAATCTCAAATTGATCAAGAGGTGACAGAGCAATAAGGTAAAAGCTTGTACTTGAAAAAAAAACAAAAAACTCAGAGCCATTCTATGAGCCGCTATGCCGCGGATAAAAAATAAAATGCAACAGACAGAAAATAAAATGTTTAAAACATATGTTCCCGGACAAAGGTTGAGGTTACTGGTGCTACGGGGCTCCCAAATCTCCTTCTTCCACCTACCCTCGAAACAAAAACAAATCATATTGTTATCTTTACAAAACGTTAATAAATAATCTGAGAGTAGGTGTCGCGTATTTCGCGAAGAGCGCCTCATAGTACAATAAACACTGGTCTCAAGAGTGTGTAACTTAGCTATTAACTAACGACTTGGAATAGAATAAATGAATTTTATCTGTATTTTGACAAATTTTGTTTACGGTGTCTGGACTTGCCTTGATTTTGAAATACATGTTAAATTACTACAGTTAACAGGTAGCGCCATTTTTTCTCAAATTTGTGAAAATAATTCCGATTTCTACACTTAGATAGCCTACCGTAATCGGATTTTCAAACTGGACGGCCCTTTATGCGCATTTGGGCTAAACGGCTAGGTCACAGATCCCAAGGACTTAATTATAGCTGTCTCTTATTTTGAACCACTGACCAGAAAGAAGACAGCCAGTCAACGATGGCAACTGCTTTATCCGACTGTTGGAACCAAATATCGCGATTTTTTGTCACATTTATAATTCGCCCACGGCTGGAAGTGTGTATCCAACGACATCATGTCTCGAACCTTGGATATTTCTTTCTGCAACACAACATGCTAATAATTAAGCCACACCCGGCAAATTCACAAGAGATCAAAGTTCATTTTCTTTGTATGCACATATTTTCCTCCTCCTCCCCACTCTCCCCTTAAATAACTAATTTTAATCGGGAAGAGTTGTTAATTCAAAATAAACGGAGGGGGGCTACAAGTACATTCGTTTTGAACATTATCAGGGTCGACGTCAACCCTTTACCAGTGATGGGGCTGAGGTGGTCTCTACAAAATTTGAGGAGGCTGTATTCTACATCTTATGGCCAAAGTGAACCAGCTATGCGGAGGCTACAGAGGAGGCTAAGGCACATTTGGGGGTAGCTTCAGCCCCAGCAAGCCCCCTCCTTACCGCAGTCACTGAAAAATACTAATGAATTTTGTTTGGACTTTGAAATATTAATTGAAGTATATTAATTAATAACTATCCAACGACCTTATGCTTTCTCGTTCATTTCCACAAAAAACACTTTTGTGGACAACATGTGCCGCCAAAATGATTGAAGCTTTACTGTTATTAAAATCAGTTACTTTATTCGCAAAATTCTCGTTTTGAGATGCATTCATTCTGTATGTATTAGAATGCATTTCATGTATTGCACTTAAGGAGGCACATGTTAGGGTTTCAGTTACCAGAAAGTACATTTTTCGACAGTAATTCTGCATAAAAGTGTAAGTATTTAACTATGGCCCAGCATGGCCAGGTGGATAAAGCGCTCGACTCGCAATCTGAGGGTCGCGGGTTCGAATCCCCGTCCCACCAAACATGCTCGCCCTTTCAGCCGTGGAGGTG
>NW_013671523.1:3841-10522 GCF_000517525.1 Limulus polyphemus | reverse complement strand
AGGGACGGCTAGCGCAGATAGCCCTCGTGTAGCTTTGCGCGAAATTCAAAAACAAACAAACAAAGTATTTAACTGTCATACGTATTTCTCAAAGCTCTAGTTTATATTTTCACAAATATATATTGATTAAATGCAAAACACGTAGACAAATAAGTCTTACACCCAATGATATATTAATATAGTCTATATGGGCGATACTATGTTAATAGATAGTTCAACAAACGAATAGTCCTCGTTGGTCGTATTTTGTAACTAATGCGTAGGCGGTTGTTTCTATGTTTTATTCTAAGTTTATTTCTTCCCATACTTCTGTTAGTCAGGCTTTTGTTTGTTTGAAGTTAAGCACAAAGTTACACAACGGGCTATCTGTGCTTGCCCACCACAGGTATCGAAACCCGGTTTCTAGCGTAGTAACTCCGCAGCCATGCCGCTGTGCCGCTAGGGGGCATTACTCAGACATTTATCAGATTATTTTCTTTCTAGTCTTATTGAACAGTAAATAACTAAACAAATAAATAATTCTAGTCTTATTGAACAGTAAATAACTAAACAAATAAATAAATCTAGTCTCATTAAACAGTAAATAACTAAACAAATAAATAATTCTAGTCTTATTAACAGTAAATAACTAAACAAATAAATAATTCTAGTCTTATTGAACAGTAAATAACTAAACAAATAAATAATTCTAGTCTTATTAAACAGTAAATAACTAAATAAATAAATAATTCTAGTCTTATTAAACAGTAAATAACTAAACAAATAAATAATTCTAGTCTTATTAAACAGTAAATAACTAAACAAATAAATAATTCTAGTCTTATTAAACAATAAATAACTAAACAAATAAATAATTCTAGTCTCATTAAACAGTAAATAACTAAACAAAATATAATAATTCTAGTCTCATTAAACAGTAAATAACTAAACAAGTAAATAATTCTAGTCTTATTGAACAGTAAATAACTAAACAAGTAAATAATTCTAGTCTTATTGAACAGTAAATAACTAAACAAATAAATAATCCTAGTCTTATTGAACAGTAAATAACTAAACAAATAAATAATCCTAGTCTTATTGAACAGTAAATAACTAAACAAATAAATAATTCTAGTCTTATTAAACAGTAAATAACTAAACAAATAAATAATTCTAGTCTTATTAAACAATACATATTTTTAGGAAATTATTTTTACTCTGTATTTAGCTCAATCTTGCACTTAGCAGCTTTTAAAGGTAGACTAATACAATGTTTGCTTTAGGTTAATTTAAAATATAAATTTAGTAGATTTTAAGAGAGATAGGCTACAACAAAATATGCCATTATTAATCGTTACACTAATGCTGTCGTAAGGATTAACTAAAATTATTACCTAAAACCAAAATGTTTTATTTTGATTAATGACGACCTTCTACAGAAAACAGTTCCAGATCTCGAACTTTTTTTAGTAACACAGTTACGGAAACTACTGTTAGCTCTCTGTAAGAAAATGACGTCGGAATTTTACAGTAGCTTAGCTTACCGTAGTTTTATGTGATGAATTATTGAAATTACTCAATATTCATTTCAACGGCACCAACGACGTTATCTTCCAGGTGAGGGCTTCAGTTAACAGTATAACACAACAAATAGATGTAGCCGATATGATGACGCCCTCGCTATATGAGAAGTTAGTAGAACAGAGCGTCTTCACCACGAAACGAAATCAACCGTAACCTACAAGAAATTCACAGACAACAGCTCCTGATTCACTTTAACACTGCTTCTGGGCGCTCGGCATTGATCTGAAACGTTCGGGAAGAAAAAGAAAGTAAGCCACGTGCTGTACCTCTGGGTAACTCGGTAAATCAGATTCCGGAGAAAATACAGAAAAAAAGTCAAACTAGCTTTCATGAAACTCGAATCCCATTTCATTGGCCTAATATTTTTGCTCTTTTATTCCTAGTTTGTTGGTTGTTTTTTTTTTCATTCAACTCGAAAATACAGAGTCTGAAGAATATGCGGGATGCTGCTAAAAGAAAACTATGTGACCATACACACACACGTGGGGTAGAACACAGATAACCCATTATGCAACGTTTTGTTGAATAACAAAAAACGAACGAGACAACCGAATATAACTGCACTATAGTTATTAGTAGTTTGGCGATATTACAATCCTTGGTACATCATTAAATAAACATCCCATCAAAACACAATGATAACTAAAGCAAATAAAACAACAACAACTAAACATCAGACAGTCTAGTTATAAACCATCATAAGTAACGTAACTGATTTCCTGAATTTGTGTTTTCCAGCTCTTTATATAGTAAGTACCCCAGTGGCACAGCGGTATGTCTGCGGAGTTACAACGCTAGAAACCGGTTTTCGATACCCGTGGTGGGCAAGAGGACAGGTAGCATCTTGTGTAGCTTTGTGTTTAACTTACAAACCTGACCTTTATATTAAAATATCAGATTCGTAATATGTATCATTCTCATAAGGAAGAAAATATTGAAAAAAACATCTTAAAATTCCTTTATTTGTCAGTCATATATAATAACGAGTAAGTAGTAGCATATAATCAGTCTAGACGGTAGCCATTAGAACAAAAGTTAGCAACAGGGTTACAACGTGTATCCAAGTCCATCAATCCGGTTAGCAACAGGGTTACAACGTATATCCAAGTGCATCAGCCTGGTTAGCAACAGGGTTACAACGTGTATCCAGGTCCATCAGTCTGGTTAGCAATAGGGTTACAACGTATATCCAAGTCCTTCAGTCTGGTTAGCAACAGGGTTACAACGAGTATCCAAGTCTATCAATCCGGTTAGCAATAGGGTTACAACGTATATCCAAGTCCTTCAGTCTGGTTAGCAACAGGGTTACAACGTATATCCAAGTCCTTCAGTCTGGTTAGCAACAGGGTTACAACGTGTATCCAAGTCCATCAATCTGGTTAGCAACAGGGTTACAACGTATATCCAAGTCCTTCAGTCTGGTTAACAATAGGGTTACAACGTATATCCAAGTCCTTCAGTTCGCTCAGCAACAAGGCTAAAGCATGTAACCAAGGCCTTCAATTTGCTTAGCGACGGTGTTAGTTCGCACGAGTTAAATCTGTGAACGTCACCAGAAAAAACAAGCAAAATATTTGTGTATTTCGTACAAAGCTGCGCAGTTGGCTATCTGCCTTGTGTTCACCACCTGGATCGAAGCCCGAATTCTATCATTAGAAATCTTCAAGCTTAACGTGGATCCTCTGCAAGAGGATGAACAGTATTTATCTTAAATTATATATTCATAACACAATGCCAGACCTTCGTTATCTTGAAGTCTGTGTTGCATTACGGGTTGAAGGCATGAAAGCCCGAAATTACATGTTTTGGAATTGAATTATTGAAATCCTGCAGTCTGTCACATCTGTCCAATCAAATCCTACATTTTGTCGCATCTGTCCAATCAAATCCTACATTTTGTCGCATCTGTCCAATCAAATCCTACATTTTGTCGCATCTGTCCAATCAAAATCCTACATTCTGTCACATCTTTCCAGTCAAATCCTACATTTTGTCGCATCTGTCCAATCAACTCCTGCAGTCTGTCACATCTGTCCAATCAAATCCTGCAGTCTGTCACATCTGTCCAATCAAATCCTACATTTTGTCGCATCTGTCCAATCAAATCCTACATTTTGTCGCATCTGTCCAATCAAATCCTACATTCTGTCACATCTTTCCAATCAAATCCTACATTTTGTCGCATCTGTCCAATCAAATCCTGCAGTCTGTCACATCTGTCCAATCAAATCCTGCAGTCTGTCACATCTCTCCAATCAAATCCTACATTTTGTCGCATCTGTCCAATCAAATCCTACATTTTGTCGCATCTGTCCAATCAAATCCTACATTTTGTCAACATCTGTCCAATCAAATCCTGCAGTCTGTCACATCTTCCAATCAAATCCTACATTTTGTCGCATCTGTCCAATCAAATCTAGCAGTTTTGTCAAATCTGTCCAAATATTTCTAACAAACCATATATATATACTATCTAATTCAGAATACGAAAATGAAATCAATATGAAACAACTAAAGCCACTGAAGCTTCCGAGAATTAATGCAAATAACACGGCATTTTTGGACTCAGAAGAGAATATTCACTGAAACTTTTCGATTTAGTATTCGAAAAATGATAAAAAGAAAACCAATACTGGACGACTGTTGGGATTATATATTATGACTATACTAATCCTTTGTTCATTCTCGTACTCACTGATACTGTGTATGTTTACAACATGTGTCTAACACTGGAACCATTTGTTTAGGCTTTATTAGTATTTCGCAAACTATAAACATATGTTTTGTTGCCAGTACCTCATATGAAAGAAAAACAAGTCTTAAAATGGTATATAGAATAAGACAAAACAGTTTCAGTTTACTCACCCATTTAGTGTGAATGATGGGCTTGGGCTTATGATATGATGAAGTCTATCCTTGGCTGAATGGTTGACACAGCAACTCGGAGATCCCCTTCTTCCTGCAGACCAGGTTGCTGTTTTGTTTGATTGCTGTCACAACAGAAAACGTTGACTCGCACAGGTATGTTGGTGTGAAACTGAGCAGGTATGTTGCTCCAGTTTCATATTAATATACCTGCTCCAGTTTCATATTAATATACCTGTTCCAGTTTCACATCAGATAAGCTGATGTGAAACTGGAGCACGTATGTTGATGTGAAACTGGAGTAGGTAAGTTGGTGTGAAACTGGAGCAGGTAAGTTGATGTGAAACTGGAGCAGGTATGTTGATATGAAACTGGAGCAGGTAAGTTGGTGTGAGACTGGAGCGGGTAAGCTGATGTGAAACTGGAGCAGGTATGTTGATGTGAAACTGGAGCTGGTATGTTGATGTGAAACTGGAGCAGTTACGTTGGTGTGAAACTGGAGCAGGTATGTTGATGTGAAATGCAAAATCACATCCATCGTTTTTCTTGGCAGATTAGGGTATTCTTTGCAAACTAGCTTCCAGAAGTTTCCAATAGCTCTTAACTTGGATTCTGATTGAAAAGTTTTATCAGTGGATAGTTCTATTAGCGTTTCTTGAGCTGCAATTGGCAAATGAGAAGTTATGCTACCATTAAATGGATTCTGGATCTAATCGTGTTCTCCCCGTTGATTCCTGGAATTGATCTGCAAATTGACGCTGAAGTTTTTCGAGAAGAATACAAAAGACGTCACGAATAAGACTTTGATTTAATTAAGTTTCTTCCAGGGGTTAACTGAGTCAGGGAAACGTTTCACAGTTTATGTTCTTAAACTGTTTTTTTCCACAGCACAAGTGTTTTACGAAATTCAGATTCTCTGTCACTCAGCTGAAATATATTGGTACTCTGACATTGCAGTAACAAGTTAAGGCCGTTGGATTTATTGAAACTATCAGCCAGTTAGCACACTACTAGAAGCCACATTGCATCCATACAATGCTCTATAATGTGGGATTGTAGTGTAACAGAAAAATACGAAGTTTGTCGTTCAGTTTATCAATGCGACTGAGTACCTTTCCGCGAGACAACGAACACATCTCTGTATACAGTATTAGCTGGATGTATGAGGATCTCATTTCTAGACAAAAGATGGAAAATAGGCTGCTGTTCAAAGCATCTTGTAGCACCGTGTTTTGCTCCATGCTACAGTTTCTTTGAAGCCAGTGTTTCCCTGTGTATGACGCAACGTGTAAATTTTACATCTGGAGCAACCCTTTCTCGTTCCTTCATCAGTGCTCACACCAACAAAACTAATCCAATCCAAGAAAGATTGTTTGCAGTAAAAACTCATCAATAAGTGAGAAGATGGCTTCCCTTGTAATTTTCCCTTCCAATACTTGGCAAAACAGAAAAGATGAGCTAAATTTTCAACAACTGTGGTTTCGTCAAGTTGTATAGAGAATGTTCGACTCTTCTGGATGCTTCTTATCAATTACCAGCAGAGATTACATCTGTACAGGTTATGCACGTCATGTCATGCACTGAGCTGGCTTTGTTTATTCCGCCATATTGGACGTAATAACAAATTAGTGAAATAACGGTAAGCCTAGCAGTTAAATGTTTAGAACTGAATCGTGTAATAATGCCAGTTGGTTGTGTTGCTGTCGGTTGTACAAAGTACACGTTTGACCTTTGGTCATTTTTGCTGCTGTTTTCATGTATAATAATGTGGCTACAACATGTGAGCAATGCTTTCCTAGTCCTGGTATACACGTGCAATGTGTACTCAAGACCGGACCCTCTAGTTGAACTACAACCCAAACACTCAAAGGACTGTGGGACAGTTATTGTGAATGGCATACCTACAAACAGTGTATTTAAAGTATTCTCTGTCAGACAGTGTAAATATCATGAATATCAATACAAGCATCACAAAAACTTCAAGCTATGAGCTTGAACAGGGAACATTTTTTTGATACAGACCCAGACAAACCTACCTAATATAATACTCCATCCCAGCCCACAATTATGAATGTGGGCTGAAATATAGCATTAATACATATTTTTTTTATGCGCGAACTACTGGTAATTTAACAAACTTATTAGATGAAAAGTTTTTGTGGTGTACAAAACTTGAAGATAGCTTTTATATGCGGAAACATCTGTTAGCTGAGTTCTTGCACGGATCTTAGAATATAACGTTGATAAACGGAA
>NW_013671523.1:0-2901 GCF_000517525.1 Limulus polyphemus | reverse complement strand
TCGTACACTTTCCACAGTCTGACACTGTGCACCTAGCCTGTTCGTACACTTTCCACAGTCTGACACTGTGCACCTAGCCTGTTCGTACACTTTCCACAGTCTGACACTGTGGCACCTAGCCTGTTCGTACGACTTTCCACAGTCTGACACTATGCACCTAGCCTGTTCGTACACTTTCCACAGTCTGACACTGTGTACCTAGCCTGTTCGTACACTTTCCACAGTCTGACACTGTGCACCTAGCCTGCCACAAGGCATCTAAACTTTGTACGCCTTCAATATGAGGCACTAAAAACTAGATAATTGAAAATATCTGGGTATTCTATGTCGGGAATGTCAATAAATGTGTCTCTGTTTGTCAAAATGACCAATAAAGTGGCAGCTAAAGTTATGGTCATTGCTGGGGGAACAGAGTACGGGTCCGTCATGGTCATTCCAAATTGCTGACATTTTACCTTGACCCGATGTTTAGACGGTTTATCTAAATCCTTTGTCAAAGCGCCAAGTTTTGTGTCATAAAAACGCCCATGAAAACTTTAAATTAAAAGTTTTCCCGAACATAAACGTTGGGAAAATCGTCACGTTTACCTCCAAAATGGCAGATGGTAAAACTAGTTCCGCTTTCAGTCAATATGTGGGTGTAAGGTATCGACAAAAATACGATCTCACGTTTTTTTCGAGTGGCGGCTCAGAAATAAACAAACAGAATAAGTCTTTGAATGATGGCGATAATCAAGAACAACAAATTGATGGCTCTGTAGCTGGACCAAGAATTTCCTCGATTTCGGTTTCCTGTCCGTAAACTGAACAACAAACGAAAATTTTAAGTGTGTAAGTAGTAGGCGGATTATTTAAATTTGGTTTCATTTACGTAGTTGTTAATAACGAAAGACAATCGCCGTGTGTTATTCGTTCGTTCCCAGGTTTCTGCTAATGACAGCATGAAGCCAAATAAGCTTACAAGATATGGGTAACACTATCGAGTTCTTTAAACGACAAGTAAAACAACTGAAAGAACAAAGCAGCTTGCTCGGAGAACAGAGCACTGTTTTGAGTGGGAGAAGCCTCAAACTACATGACATGGGAGAAACAAACATAAAAATATGGGCGATCATGCAAAGTCTACCCGTTTATCACGTGACAATATCGCGTGGTGTATAGAGGTTATGCAGTCACATCCATGTTTTTGACAAACTAGTAAAGGTACAACGAGGTCCAAAACTTGAAATAACAAACTGATAAATGTGTAAAACAAAATCTCGTGATATCTCGGCTATCACGTTGTTTTTTGTAAGGATTTGGGAAACGAGTAAAGGTACAACGAGGTCCAAAACTTGAAATAACAAACTGATGTGTAAAACATGTGTAAAATGTGAAAAATGTGTAAAACTATTTGTGTATAGTTATACAGAACGAGTGTATAAAGTCATAAAGCAAGCACTCCTCTGAATTACTGAAAAACAATAAACCTCAAATTAACAGTACCGCCAACATAATATTTGCGACTGTCTCGGAGTCAGTACTGCATAAAATTGAAAATAGTTGGTCCCTAGATGGATGGGAAAAAGCAACTTAAATGGATATCAAGACCATAACCTGGATGTATGTGGCAGGTCATGCCGGGATAAAGTCAACTAAGGGTGATGACAAACTCACAAGAGAAGCTTCTATTAAATACGTCACAACGCATTTAAGAAGAATATTTCATCTTCTCTGTGAAAACAGCAACTATAGAAGGTCTTCAATGAAATTCAGAAGGAATTACATTATGAAAATAACAGTATATAACCAGAAGCCAGTAATAACATCAGTAGAAGAGCTCCATGTTACCACTTGTGAGACAATTGATCTCTACATGAATTTTGTTATGAATTTCGCGCAAAACTACACGACGGCCATCCGCGCTAGCCGTCTTTAATTTAGCAGTGATAGATTTAGAGGGGAAGGTAAACAGTCATTACTACCCACTGCCAACTCTTGGGCTACTCTTTTACCAACGAATAGTGGGATTGACCGTCACATTACAACGTCCCCACGGCTGAAAGGACGAGCATGTTCGGCGACTCGCAAGTTGTGAAGCTATAATTAGGATTACGGCCGAAAACAGCTTTAACTAAGTAATTCTGATCTGTGTAGGTAGCTTTCTTTGACCTGAAAATATAAAATCTTTTAAAGCATTAGGATAATTTGTCTTACCTCTTTAGTTTCTTACACTCGTTTTAGTTTTAATATCGAAATTAATGATTTGCTTAGATTATGGATGTTACCTATCATTACGTTCTTCGAGCCCGTTGACGAACTAAGCAATTCTGTTACGATAAATATTGATTTCTTTCGAGAAAACTTCTTAACTGCTTCGATAAGATATAAAAATAAAAACAATGTTGCTGTTTTCAGTTTATATATTACATCCTTAGCTCTCACATCTGCATATTTTCACACGCCACACTCAACACAATAACATATGAATAAAACAAGCCATTGCCTTAGACAAAAGAAAATCGTTTCTCGATAAATTCTGTCCATTGTTTCGAACACACGTCACGTGTACAGATGTTCCCTGCCTTCTGGTTATAGTTAAGTTGGGAATAAACTTCGGGTTTTTAGAGGAATATAAAAAAAAAACACAAACGAAGATATAATTATATATCCTAACACGTCCAAATCTCAGCCAACGAAGTCTGCGCTATGTCCACAGACACACACACATATATATAATCACATTTATTTTATATGACAGCATCAGTTTAAAAAGATTTCTTTAGAAAATTCCATAGATAATGCTTCAATATAACTCGTTCTTGTTTCATAGTTGACATAAAGAAGATTAAGGTTATTATTTTTCGATTTAAAAAAAAAATCGCTAAGGCAGTTTTGCGATAAATAATGTTGCACAGTGGC
>NW_013671522.1:56812-59879 GCF_000517525.1 Limulus polyphemus | reverse complement strand
AACGAAGTTACGGAAAAATCAATTAACAAACGGAGACGTAACAGTATTGTTTGTTTGTTGTTGTTTTATTTTGGGGGGGAGTTACATCATAGAGAGTTTTGTGATATTTAACTCGAACTGATATGCTAATTTAACATTTCCAATAAGAAATAGCACCCTTTCCCAAGTTTCACATTTGACATATTTTTTAAATGAAATTGCCTTGTTTTGAAAAACCACTTATCTGTACAATTGCTGAATAACCTTACTGACCTTTGAAACACATTTGTTTAAACTATTATGCACCAAGTTGCTTTAAGGTCCATGACTTTGCTGGTTGCTGATTCTTTATTGCCTATACGAATCTCGGACATTAAAAAAATTCATAATATTGCAATTAATCCCACTAAATTAGTACTAGCCCCCCTATATGTTTTACATAGAAAACAACTGATTACACCTAATTTTTGTTCAGTTCTTTCAGTATTGAATGATATAAAAGCAAATCGGTAAATAATAATTTATGTTTTATTGAGAAACAGCTGAAAAAATTAAATTTTATCTTAGAAATTGAATTAAGGTTATCCATTAAGTTTAATATAAATTGAGACTTTTCCCTCCCAATTTGGGATGAACGTGACTTAGTGGTTAGTGTACTGAGCTGTGGATCAAGAGGTTCAAGACTAGTACTGTAGTGCTACTGAATACAATCCACACTTTCAGTTGCTGGTGAACCATAAGAATAACAGTCAGTCTCATTTTCAGTTCAAAGCCCCTGTGGCTATATATGAACACTAATGATATATGACTAGGTTGTTTAGCCTATCTATTTGTTATATAAAGTGCCAATGAGGCTAAAAATAACTATTTTAAGTTGAATTTGAGGATGAATATTACAATTCAAGACAATTTTAATCTTTTTATTTAATTCTAATGCATATTTCTCCATATACTGCAAAATACAATACACTGTTTGTTTATTTGTAGAATAAAGCCTCTAGATACTTCTTAATAGTACTATGAATTAAATAAAGAGGAAAACTGTTTCTTTGTAATAATTTATTTATATTTATCATTTCTTCATGAAAAACCATTTTATAAAATCAGTATATTAAACCGCGATATAAACTATTTTTGAACTATAGGGCTAGGTTTTTTTGGGGGGTGGGTGGGGGGAGTTGCATCATGCGTAATTTTTCTTAAACAGTAAATTTGATAATAGCATGTTGACTATTAAGATAGATTTAAAAATCAGACACATCAGATTTGTTTAATTATAAAAGATTTCATCAGCATATCTTTTGCAATATGTTTAGACTGTTTAGTATACTTCTCTAACAGAATTTTCTCATGGATTTTTAAAAACGTTGTGCAACCTTTGATCTCATAGAAACCCCATCAGTTTGTTCATAATAACAACCATTGAAAAGATAGACAAATTTCAGTAATTTGATAAAACCTGCTATCGTTATGCAGCTAATAACATCTGACTATTTAACTCGATTACTTCATTTAAAGATACATTTGTATATAATGAGTAAATGTCCAAACTATCTGGCCAAGTGGTTAGGGCGCTCGACTCGCAATCTGAGGGTCGCGGGCTCAAATCCCCGTCCCAAAAAACATGCTCGCCCTTTCAGCCGTGGGACGTTATAATGTGACGGTCAATCCCACTATTCGTTGTTAAAATAGTAGCCCAAGAGTTGGCGGTGGATGGTGATGACTAGCTGTCTTCCTTACACCGCTAAATTAGGGATGGCTAGCGTAGATAGCCTTTGTGTAGCTTTGCGCGAAATTTAAAAACAAACAAACCCAACTAGCAATGTAAACTGGTTCATAAAAAAAAATTAACTTACAAAACTTTGGAAAACTCAAAATTATTCTATTTCTTTACTGTAAACTCATTTGTTGCAATTAACTAAATAAAGCTGCTAAGTTATGAGTAAAAGTGGCAATTTTTGTGAGCTATATTTTCAATGTTATATTTTAGTTTTTGCTTGAGAGAATTGCTGATCATGACGATGACGCTAGATCTTGAAAAGTCCCCTGGTGGGACATGGGTAAGTTTACGGACTTACAACGCTAGAATCTGGGATTCGATTCCATGCGGTGAACACTGCAGATAGCCCAATGTGGCTTTGCTCTAAGACAAACAAAGAAACAGATATTGAAAGTCCGTAAAAGTAGTCATATAATCTAAAATCTTCCTATAGTTGGTAGAAACGAGAGTTCATTATAAATACCAGAATGGATGATCGAGGAAAGATTGGGTTGTTGATCGAATAAAATTATTTTGATCACTAAGAGTTAGTGTTTCTGTCAGCTAATCAGTCAAAGAAATTTCTGTTAAACATTACTAACCCTACAGTAGTTCGGAGTTTGTTTTGAATAATTTTGTATTTGAAATTATGCCTACAAGTGAATGTGACTGTACCAAAGGTTTATTAAAAACAAATTAATTGGTTATCCTTACGTTATGTGACCTAGATTTTGCATTATTTTTTACCAAATAACCCAAAAGAACCTACTCAGCGATAGAATTTGTTACAACACTTAAGTGGGATTATCTTAGCGAAAATAAAATTTGAACTTAGACTAAACTTAACTTCAAGATGAGGATAACATGGGCAAGAAGTGAGTTCAAAACTCCACTGGAAATGGTAAAACAGTTAATTGAAAGAGAATAAGAAAGAGACAGAAAATTAAAATAAATAGAGAAAAGAGATAACACACACACATAAAACAAGACAGAAAATTAGAAGAAAAGCAAGAAAGTTAGAAGAACAACAGTTTAATGTAATCTCGTATTTATATATTAGAATTGTTCAAGGGACTCCACAATCCAGGAAGAGAACGGTGTTGTAATAATTTAGTTAGTTGCTAGAAGAAGCTGCTAATCATGGTGATGATGATATAAAAAGTTTACAAAAGTAGTTTTAGAATGTAGAAACTTCCCGTTTTATGTTTTTCCTTGTTGCAACACTGAATGTAAAGAACTAAAAGAAATTAGATGAAATTACTAATTTTATTACGTAAAATATTGTTACGTCTCTGGTCGTTAGTTAATTTTCGGTAAAAAATTCTTTCC
>NW_013671522.1:52925-55862 GCF_000517525.1 Limulus polyphemus | reverse complement strand
GGTCTGGAAGGGGCTTTCCATTGTCTGGGGCTGATTAAGTCGATGGTTAATGTATCCTCCTTGTGTAAAAGACAATAGATCATCCTTTAATGCATTTAATTCACTTTGAAATTTATTAATGTTTTCCATTTGTACGTCTTGTTTCCTTTCTTGTTCCAGTTGCCACTGCTGTAGTCTCTCTTCTTGTTTCTTTTCTTTTTCCTCCAACAACTGTTGTAATCTCTCTTCTTGTTTATTTTGTTGTTCGAGCTGCCACTGTTGCAGGTTTTCTTGCAACTGCTGTTGTCTCTCTTCTTGTTTCTTTTCTTATTTATTTTCTCGTTCTTCTTGTTTCTTTTGCTGTTCTTGTATTGCTGCCATTAAATCTGCTAAGCTGTAGTTTGATTTGCCGCCTCTCGTTTCCATCTTCTTCTTCTTCTTCTACTTTTTTATTTTTATTTTCTATCCCACTCCTGACACCAATTTGTTACGTCTCTAGTCGTTAGTTAATTTTCCGTAAAAAAATTATTTCCGAAGAAACTTTAGCGATACAAGTCCTTTCTTAAATAAAACTTGTTTATTCTTTTTGAATACAACTTTGCAATACACTTAATTTCCACAGTCGCGCTATAACAAACGCTATAATTCACAACGAACGTCTCAAGGGCTCGACTCAACTGTCCGTATCTATCTCTGTCTGCAGTTCAATTACACATTACATTGTTGCCGTCACTTCTTACCGGTCTAATATACACAAGAATATCGCATATCTAGTAAACGATCGAGACTTCACGAACCTTCGAGAATATGATGTGTTACTAGCGTCACGTAACCCCCGCTGTCGTAACAATATCTAGGAAAATCTAGATTGCGAGTCGTACTCCCTAACCACGAGCCCCCAGGCAATGTTAGACCAATCTGAGTAGTAATTATTAGGATTCATTTCAATATCGATAGCATATTTGTTTATCATTATTTTGCATGTCCCATATGCTATTAGGGAGTCTGAAACTAATCAACTCATGGACGCACAAGCAAGTTGGTACATAAATATTTTACGAAAGTGTGTTTGGTGACGAGGAACCCACTTTGACTTTGAGACAATAACTTTAATAAGGCTTGTACTTTTGTAGACAGCTGGAATGAGTAATAAACGAAACTTTACTACAAGTTAAATATAGTGGCAAATGTACAACGTTTCGACGCGTGCCACGTTGTACATTTGTTAATTAGTTTGTTTGTTTGAAGTTAAGCACAAAACTACACAATGGGCTATCTGTGCTCTGCCCACCACGGGTATCGAAAACCGGTTTCTAGCGTTGTAAGTCCGCAGACATTTGTTAGTATGTTAAAATTGTAATAAAGTTTTCTGTATTACCCATTCAAGCCGTTTTCAAATTTTAAGTCAGTGTTTGAAAAACACGTTGTGAATCCCGTCGGTAATTTTAGGGTTAATATCATTGATACTGCTTCTTAAAATATCGGTTTAATATTATAGTGAAAAGCTCTCCTAACACTAAAAGTACAGAAATTAACGAGTAAGCATACTGCATTTAAATCAAAATAAAATCAGACAGGGATATATATATACACACATGCACACATAATATGTTTAAAACTAATTCCAATAATTATGATACTAAATTATCTCAAAACACGTATGTGTGGGTAGCGCCACGTCGCAGAGATGTTTGGAGTAATGGATAAACAGAACAACACGTTATCACATGACATTAGCTAGAGAGACCGAAGAAATATTGCGTGGCATGATAAATGTATAACTAGTGAATTACTGGGGTGTTGCAGCAAGAAGAGATATAACTAGAATATTATTTTTTTGTATTTTTAAACTTTAATCTTTACTTAGATTTCAATTATCATTTCACTATGGCTGATAGATCGTTATTATCAGGTGTTACTGTTAGTGCCAGTGGAGGACCAAATTTTGCACGTGATGGACTTTCAGCATTGGAACTTTTCGGCTCTGGCGATGGGCTAACATTCAAGTTAGTCTCTTGAGTTTATACTCTATAGTCTTGACCATATTCTACTCCTAGGCTCACTTAGCGAAGATCTAAAATGTTTTCTGTTTAATGTTTTAACATATACTTAAATTATTACTTAAGACCTGATAAATTGAACATCTGTAGTGTAGGTAGAACTAAAGAGCAGTGCAGGTTATGGAAGTTGTCGGCCGTTCTCTTTTAGTTTTATCAACATGAAGATAAAGACGAGTTACTGAATGCATACGGGCATCTAGCTTAAACTAAGCCTTAACAAAAAGTATATCTGTTACATTCCTCTTATCCCCAAGTTTTGTTCACAACTGTATAAAACATTTACATTTGAAATATTTATAACTTATATGCCAACTAATTAAACTTTGTTTCTAGTAGCAGTGCTTAAACTTAAATTTTAAGAAAACCTTTTTTTTTAATACAAATAGCATAAAAAATAACTTTCTAGCCAGATTTATAAACCTTATCAGTGCCAATGAATATATGCATGGAAGTCTTCATAATGTGGATTGTATCAGTTGCTTAAATTTTAAAATAAAAACTTGTTCATTTAGTTTTTTTATAATCCTCTTGTGGAATAGTTGCAGAAAATTTGAAAATCCATCAAATAACTGTTAGGAGCATGTAGTTAAGGACAATATAATTTCAAAGAAACAAATTTAGGTTTCTTGGGTCTTTTCCATGTGGTGCCCACAAACAGATCATTTTGAAAATAACACCAGTAATGCAATAAAATAAAATAATTAATAATAAAACATTATATGATATTTATTAAACAATATTTTTTTGAATAAATCAAGTATGTGGCACAGTTTAAAGCAAAGAAATGAGCACCAATGCGGAACTCATTGCCAAATACTTGACTTTATATGGAGAAATAGAAACAAAGATGAGATTTATTCAAAAAATATTGTTTAATATTGCAGAATTTGCTAAACAA
>NW_013671522.1:50343-52904 GCF_000517525.1 Limulus polyphemus | reverse complement strand
ACTTTATATGGAGAAATAGAAACAAAGATGAGATTTATTCAAAAAATTTTGTTTAATATTGCAGAATTTGCTAAACAAATATTATATAATGTGTTATTATTAATTATTTTAATTTATTGCATTACTGGTGTTATTTTCAAAATGATCTGTTGGTGGGCACAAAATGGAAAAGAATGGTCCAAAGAATAATGGGAAATTAGAACAAGCTATTTATTACACAGTATTTCTGAGTTCACTGAGTAACTGAGTTTGTGAGAAGGAAATAAAGAGACTAGACCCAATTGTATGAAAATCAAATGAACAATCTGTTATTTGCACTGTGTGTATGTGCTTCATATGACAAATGGTTTCTTTTACTGGATCAAACCACTTTCTCTCCAAACTGCATTGGTTGTGATCCTGTTCTAAACTGATTAAACCTTATGTTATTTAGTTAAATGGTAATCTTAGACTTTCTATGGACAACTAGTGCCACCCATGTGACTGTTCATTCTCATTCAAACTTGAGAGGTTGTGACCTTGAGGAATCACCTAACCTACCATTGGAGAACATTGCTGTCTACATTCATGCACAAGTTGTAATTTTACAGTGATGCATCCCATGGATAGATCAGGTGTTATCTCAAGAGAATGACAAAGAACAGTGGTAGTTAGAACAAAATCAACTGCACAATTTTCCTAACTACATGTTATGTGAAAAGTGCTTATACTCCTGAATAACTGACTAATTTTGAAAAATTCTACAGTAAAGCAAGATGATATAAAACACATGATATGCAAATACCTGCATATTACACAGGAAAGTAAGTGTTATACTATAAGTAGTTTGTTCAAGTTTCTAATAATATTTATTTTTTCTCTTGAATAATACTTCACTTTATTCAATCTAGCATCTTAAATGTAAATCTTGAGGAGGTGAAGGCCTTGTTGGCATTGGACATAGCAGATGTAGTATGGTTGACATATTATTATACAATCTTCTTTACTTCCACTCGGAAGTTCTCGTTAATAATATGGTTCTGTTTCTGACTGTATTCTAGTAAAAAACAAATTGAGAATATATTATTAATATTTCAGAAGGATTTGAAACTGTGTTTTCCAGAATCATAAACAGATTTTTATATGGTTCTTATTGATTTAGCTAATTAACATTTGTTGTTAAGCTGTTGTAATTGATTTGTTACAGCAACAAAAAGTTATTTTAATTTTTAAGCTGTTCCTCGTTAGTTTCTACCAAGATTTCTTTTTATCTGTTATGATAGAGTAAGAGAAGCTTAGCTTTAGTTGTAAAAGACATTGTGTTATTTCTTATGCCAATAATCCCAAAATGGGGCTTCATTTTAAAAACAAATAATGTAGTTTTATTTGCAAGACACTTCAAGGAACGAATTAGTACAGTATTTAAGGGCGAAATATGATGTATAAATTAAAACTGACCAATGTAATATCTGGAAAGGATACTCTTCCAAAATGTATTGTGAAATGTTGAAAGTAATGAAGCATTGTATATGTACATTCATTCTTGTGGTTGATACTTAAAATAACTGTACTTTCAGTGATTTCCTCATATTTCCTGGGTATATTGACTTTACTCCTGATGATGTGGTGAGTACTGAAACTTGGAACACTCATGTGTGTGTATTAAGATTCATGTTTATACTTCCAAATGTTGATGTTATCTTTTACATTTTTTTTAAATTGAACCTTATTTTCTGATGTTTTATAAAATACTTGTGATGATTCACAAAACACTGTTAGATTGAATTTAACTTGAAGCTTAACTACTAACAGATGTGTTTAAGTAAAACAGAATCGTATTAAGCAAGCAGCGGCTACAGTAAGTATGATTTCTAAAATTTATAAATAAGTATGTTAATACTTGAAAAGTTGAAGACAAAAGAGAAACAGTAAATATTTAATGTTGTTTGGATTATGAATTTATTATTTCAGTTTCCTAGTATCAGTTGGATATTTGTGAATTAAAAGAATAGTTTATGTTTGTAAAATAGTATTTACTAAATCATTGAATTTCTTCTGGTAACTTATGGTTTAATCCAGGGTTCTTAGTTTACACTAATGTTTTGAGGCCAATGCTCTTAGTGTTCTAAAATTTAATTCCTAGTAAAGCATTTCCCAATCTTTAAAAGATATAGTTTCTTATGTGCTCCTGTCTTTTTTAAATGAGTTAAAGAATGAGTTAAGTGACAATATGTAATACGTGGATGCTCATTACAATATTATATCTGTTGTAGTAAGTACTTATTATTTTCACTAATAAAAAATGTAGTAAAATGCTTAATTTTGCATCATTGCACTACTGACTCTACCCTAATTGCTCACATCCCTCAATAGATCATTTGTACCCCCTTCGGAGGTTGCACCCCATGCTTTGAGAAATGCTGCCATAATAAATATATTCTCATTCTAATCATTATGCAATGGTCAGAAATATTCATGATTGGTATTGTATAATTATAATTAAAAATGAGAATTGATATTGTATTTTAACCATAATGTTGATGTATATATATATATATATTTGTGTATATATATATATATAT
>NW_013671522.1:45577-49915 GCF_000517525.1 Limulus polyphemus | reverse complement strand
ATTTTATTTGAATTTTTATATTAGTTCATCTTAATTTGTATATTAAATTGCTGTTTACTTTCCTGGGAAAATTCCAACTATTTTTTTATTTTTGAAGGTGTAATGTTTTAATCAGTGAATTTTTTATTTTTCATAATGTGCTAAACATATTACTAATATTTAGTACAAGGTTTTAACAGTTGATTTTTTAAAAATCTGTTATAGGATCTGACCTCACTTCTGACTAAGCAAATAACTTTGGCAGCTCCTCTTGTATCCTCTCCAATGGATACTGTTACAGAGTCTGACATGGCTGTGGCTATGGCTGTAAGTTGAAATTTTTTGCACATTTTGCTCGAAGTACTCTGATAATGAATAAAAACAAACTACTTTTATTTATAAATCATGGAAATTCATTATGCGGTAAGGTGTCTTGCTTAAGTAAAAAAATGTTTCATATTCTTGTATATTACATGAAATCACAGTCCATTTAAACTCAGAGTTGTCTTTTTGGATGTCAGAAGATAGCTTTTTCTTATAAATGTAATCATTAATGACTGTTGAATACAAGTTATTTGAGCATGCCTAATGATTAACTTAATACAGATTCACAGCAGAGCAGTTAATTAGGGCCCACTAATGGGAGGTTTGACAGATATTACATTGCAGAGTATGGGTCCATTACTTTTCAAACTGACTTAGTTCATTGCAAAGAAGTCAACACACAAAGTGTAAAAACTAAAGTCAAAGTACAAACACAACACAATGAAATATAACAAAGGGCAAATATTTATAATGGGTGTGTTGGACTAGCAAGAGAGAGATATATAAAAAAGGAACATTTATTAGCTCTCTCTCACTAGTCTTTAAGTTAAAGAAAGGAAAGTTAAACTGCAAAATGAAAACAACCCTTGAAAATTAACTTGAAACCTCCCCACAAAAAAGTTAAATAAATGATCTCGAAACAAAAATCAAAACTACACCAAGAAAACTTCACAACAACTAAACTTATCAAATCTGTAAGTCAAACAGGGGAGAGCCTGGCTTTTAATACTGAAAATACAATAACAATAACAAAGCTAGGTTGCCCTTGTGATCTTCGTCTATTGTGATTCAAGTGCAGGGTTGGGGCAGCTCTGGTCCACTATGTGATTTGTAGACAGAAAAGACAGCCTTCTATCTTGGGAAAGCACAAATCATTTTTCCTGCAAGAGAACACAATTAATGGCCAATTAGCGAACTAGGCTCGAGGTACATCTAGAATAAGGAAAAGTTAGATTTCTTACTTGAGCGACTTTTGACGTTCAAACAGAACTCACTGAAAATGTAGAAATTTTGAAAAATTTACATATTAACTAAGGGGGTAGCAAACACTTGGTACCATCCTGTACCTTAACCTTTCGCTTAAATGTTTCCTTATTGTACTGTTAACTATCTTAAAGCAATTTCTGATCAAACTGGTAATAGAAGGTTCCATGTATTGTTAATATTAGGTGTTATTTCGCACAGTACTGATAGCCTTAGAACTTTCATCATTATAGAAAAGAGCAGCAAGGATAATATTAAATAGGTGAAATGCCAGAAGACCATTCAGTCCTTTGAGGTCAGCTTTGAAGGCAAAATCACATTTGTAAATTGAAAAAATTATAGAGAGCTTATCTTTTATTGGATTTCAGATTTTATTTTTGTAAATAGTAGTATAACATTCAATTATTTGTACAAAATTGTATTATTTATTGAAGTTTAAAGAGAAATTTAATTTAAAAAAATCCCAAAATATGTTTGAGACTATAAATAAGTGCCCTTTAAGAAGAAAGTTTTTTTCAACATTTAAAAAAAAATTTTCCATGAACTTTAGTCCTGGTCCTTCTATCTATGAGTGGTATCTAAACCTTTTTCTAGTTCTTTATAAAATAGTGTCTGGGAGTGTTAAACCTCAGTTGTAAAACTTTTAGCCAATCCTAATCGAAAGTGTCAATTTCAGTACCATGTTATTCCAATCGCTGTATTTCACGGTTGACAAGTCATAGGATGATAAGCAAAGCATGTGACGAAACGTTGTTCTCTTGATTTTATAATATGAATGCGAAGGGTGCTTATTATAGTAACTGCCATTTTATGTAGAGGTTGTATTTATTATTAGTCAATAGTACATTTTTATAAGCCTTGGAAAATTTGCTTCTGGAAATAATTGCATGGGATGTATGTAACTCTTGTTATTTTTCTATAGTAGCTTAAGTCATGCTGTATCATATAGCTATTTATATTAATCATTTTATTAAAAAATTAACTCAAAATAGATATATTTTTAGGAAAGAAGTTGATCCACGATTACTAGGGTTAAGATCTATCGAGTGGCAAGTGCATGTTCTTTACGTGAATTAGGCTTAGCACTTTGAACTGAAAAGAGTTTATAATTTTTATATTCTTTTGCATTTAAATTAGTAGTTTTAAGTTCAATAATTTAGTGTAATTTTATATTTAGTTCATAATAAAAATATGGTTCAGTACTTAGAATGATAAACTTGTGTGATTTGTATTTACTACTAGTACAATACCATATAAGAATTTTATATTTTTCCTTCTAACTATCTTTACTTTGCAGTAAGACCCACACTTCTGTTGTTGTTGCTTTATAATTAAAACTGTCTAACTGATATATAAAAAGTTTATTCTGATATTTTGCAAATGGTTTAAACTCATTGTACAAATGACAACAATAAAACCCATATGTTGGTTATGAAACAGACTAAATACATTTGTCTCAATAATACAGGGGAAGCTATGACATTCTCACAGTTGGGGTTTCAATCCACTGAACAGCTTAATTTTTGAATTCCAACATAAATCTTGCCCATAATGAGATGAATGTGACCAGGTCTAATCTTTTAAGTGCTGTAAAGTAATTTTCTTTGTAATTTATGGTGTCTGTATCATTTGGTAATCTCCTGCAACAGGATGTAGCACGTAACTAGGGTCAGGCAGAGTTATTCAAACCACTTGTACTGTAACCTATTACATACATTCACTAGTAGTGGCAATTAGTTTTGTCTGTACAGTGAAACAACATACAAGGACAAATGTTGAAATAAACTTGAAAGTTCAAAGAAATGATATAAAGCTTTCTTACTGTCATATCCACAGTAGTGTTCAAATGCACCTGTGCTGGACTGAACGAGAGTGACCACCAACAGGCATGATAGTTTACAGCAAATGGTTTTTTTGGCACAATAAACAAAAGTATGGCTGCAATGAAACATAAACTTGAAATAAAAATACATTTATGAAGCAAAATTAAAATGTTTTTATGTACATATATAAACATGAAATCCTAGTTAAAAATAGAAAAATACTCAGTTATTGTTTAGGTTTACGTAAAAATATTATTTTTGGGTCTTGTATATTACTTGAAACTGTAAGGAGAGTGCATGATTATTAAAAAAAAAAAAATAAACAAAATTTGCATTTTATGGATGATAAAAAGTGTTTAGAGATTTTAAAATAATTTACTAAATAATGTTAGATATGATTTGCATGGCAAGATTTACAGTAAAAGTTGTTTCTAATTTGTAAGGTTCTGAATTCAGTATAAAAACTCTTCCAAGGTTAGGTTGTAACTAATTTTCAGTATACTGTAAGTTTCAAGGTAAGAACCACTTTTCTTAAGTGCATAAATTATTTGAGGTGCAGTGGAAACTTTAATGTAAGATTTACCTTTTAAAGTTTTTATCACTAGAATTTCTAAAAAACAATTACCAAATGTTTTATGTTATATTTGTTAATGTGAGAAAACACTATGAATGCAATTTGATGGTTTCAAATTATTCAGAATTCTGATTAAATGCATTGACATAAAAGGTAAGGCAAATTATTGGACAGTTAAACTAGTTACTTTTTGTGAGTGGAGGAAGTAATATTGGCTTATAGATTTTTTTAACTGAACAAATAGAGCTTCTGCAGGTTCTCAAGGTTTAAAGAAAAATATTTTCACAACAAATTTTAACTTTCTCTCTCTCTTAGCTATGTGGAGGAATTGGCTTCATTCATCACAACTGTAGTGCTGAATTTCAAGCTGAGGAAGTACAGAAAGTGAAGGTTTGTGATTCATTGTGTCATGTTAGTGTATGGTTAAAAACACCTTGTGTTATTTATAATATATATATATATATATATTCATGTATATATTTATAATTATGAAAACCAAAATAAGCCAAACAGCAAAATAAATTAAAAGTTTAAAATATCCATAAGATAAGAGTAGTCAGCTGGATTATTAAAAGTTATTATATGTGAATACATATTTATATCTAAAATTTGAAAAATAAGTTAACCCTTTCGGGACAGGTCACGGGTGAAAGG
>NW_013671522.1:40916-44921 GCF_000517525.1 Limulus polyphemus | reverse complement strand
ACTGTAGATTATAATTCAAATTTAGTACTATATATTACTAAATTTCTTAATTTAAAAACAAATATTAAAAACACAGATAAACATCGATTTTTGTGTGCCATGTGGTATATTGAATGCAGCACTGGTTCAACTCAGATGTTTGTGAAGTTAAAATACTAACTCTATAGTTTTGTAGCAACTATAAACTCAAATTACCAATATTGACAAGCTAGAATATAAAATAAGAGCCTCTTATCTTTTCAATTTGCTAATATATTGATCATGTAATAAATCAAACACAATGGCACCCTGCCTACCTCTTTCCAGTTTTGGAAATGCTCCCTTATATACACTTACATCTATATATGACATGAATAACCAATTCGGAAGCTCAGAATGTCCCCCTAGTGGCTTTTTCAGCCATTTTAACAGGCTTGGCACCATTTCTTTCTTTTGAACCAATATTTCAATGAGGTAGGGTGTGTCTTTAGTCTGCTTGAAATTTCTTATTTTTTAAACTAAAATACATCTTAATTACTAAACTTAATAAATTATAGTAGAATTCTATAATATTAATGTAGTAATTTATGATTTTTTTAGTTATTCAAATGTATATATAAAACCTTAAAAAATTTTGCTTCATATCCCCCACGTGCAAATTTTTTAAAGGCTTAGCAACCTGTCATGCAGCAACTGAGTACAAGGTCGTAACTAGAAGAGAATTCTTTGCTTTACTTCTTTAGTTACTTTTCTATGTTTTAAGAAATGTAAGTTTAAAAACTTATTTCAAAATACCAATAATCTCTATACATATATAATGTATAATAATTTAAATGTGACTGTATTTTACAAAATACTAGTCTACTAAAACACAGCCAAAACAAGTTACTTTGTATGGACCAAAGGTCAGTTTTATGTTATTTGATACGGTAACATGAGTGCACGTGAGCTGCGTCATTGTAATTTCTGTATTGTTAGCAAATCACAGTTGAAAGGTCAGTATAATAAAAATAATAAACATATATAAATGTATAATGCTATGAGATTTATGCTATTTACTCTAAACATTTATGTTTTATGTTATAATTTGTGTTCATTCTAGAATGAAAAAGGCCTAATTTATATTTATTTCTAATTCGTTATGGTGTTTGTTAATATTGGTCAAACTAACCGAATCCGTAAAGAGATTAATTACTGAAAATAATACATAAAATATAAAATTTGTTCTTAAGAAATGTTTGATACCTATCTGGACATTATAAAGATATATATGAAGATTATATGAAATTTGAAAATTTTCTAATGCATAAAAGTATTTTTAATCTTAGAATGAATATTACTTTGCTTGATAGATAGGAAACATGCGAAAAGAAAAAAAAGACATGAGAAAAACATTGCTTTACAATCCTTAAGACTTAATTAAAAAAATTGGTATTTTTTCATATGAGAGCATTGTAATGTGTACTGATAATCTGCCAAATTTCATTAACATTCGCTTAATAATTTAAAAGTTATAGCATAAAAACTATAACATGCACAAAATGGTTACGAGGTCAGTACCATGGACTGAGCCCGTGCTGAAGGAGTTAAACAACAAGCATAAAAAATAAAGATGTGTAAAAATTATAGATAGGCAAACTGTTATTAATTTTATCATAAAACACTGAACTTTGAAAGTGTTTTATGCAATTCAAGGTTTTATAAGGAAAATTCTATCACTGAGTTAAAGTACATTCAAAGTAGCCTTAAAATGATTATTAAAATAACTTCAAAATCATGAATTTGTCTTATTTATTTACATGACCAAAATGACTTAATATGACGAGATTACTATAATGTTCAAAGTAGTGAAATGGGAGCTATGTAAGTGGGAGATGCATAATATTATATATATTAATTAATCTTCTTATCTTGCTAATAAAACAGTTGTGCAAATTACACAAGTAAGTGGCTACATAATATTTTTGGCATAACAACCACAATTACAACCATTGCTAATTAAACAGTTGTGCAAATTACACAAGTAAGTGGCTACATAATATTTTTGGGCATCACAACCACAGTTATAGTCATTATAGATAGGCTACCAGCCAGGATTTCTACCAGGCAAAAAGGTACCTGATGATGACAAAACCTTGTTGCTTGAATGGGTAATGAAGAAAAACTTTAATACAAGTTTAACACAACAGCAAATGTACAACGTTTCCATCTCTTCTTACTGGAGAATAGCTTGTAGTTGAGAGCATCCAGTGAAAACTGGCTGTTACTCTATAGTAGCACAACAATATGAGAGCAGCTTTCAATAGCTTATTTTGACATAGCCTGTTTCACTCTACCCTCCATGTTTTCTTGCCAAATCCACAAAACTCAATGGTGGAATCAGACCAACGTAGTGTATGTGGATGCTTTGCAGAAGAATGCATGGGTCATGCATTGGGATAAAACAGGTCATCTGTCTCGTGCCTTAAAGTAAAGCTTCTTAACACAAAATGCTCTGTGATGCAGTAGCTTATAACTGCCAAGGGGTAAAAGAAAATAATTTACCTTAATATGAACAATTTAAGCAAACATCATACAGTATTTTGACACTTGCAGTTCAGTATACTGACAAAATGTTGCACAGCACATGGACATTATGAAAGGGGAAACAGGGGGCAAAGTAAAAGACAAACAGTGGAGAGGGCAGTGTTGTTTCAGAGTACATTGTTTCCAACAGGGCAAAATTATGGTGTTTCCAATATAACACACAACTTTTTAAGTTTTTAAAGGTGTTACGAATTACTGAAAAAGTTAGGTTTGATATTCTTGTATGATGCATAGTCAGGTTGAAATAAAGAAAATGTTTCATGCATAAATTTCTTAGAATTCTGTGTGACTTAATTGTAGACATTAGATGGAAATAGTTTAAAAAGCTTGAAAAATATGCATAAAATACCCAAAGTTTCAGTTTTTCACAAGAAGTATTTTTCCAAATGTTTTGCAGAAATTTGTGTAGTTTTAAAATAAAGTTTCTGATTTACGTGAAATATTAAAATAAAATATCCTTATGAAAAATACCTCCTAAATGTATTGAAAATTTGCCAACAAGAAAAATAGCATATGTTGATAAAAATATTATTCATTTTACTCTGGCTGGGTTGAACTGTGCAAGTCATGACCTTTTACAGCGTTACCTTCAAAATCTAATTACAATTTACCAATGTATCAATAAACTTTGCATGAAAATATAGTTTATAATTTGCATCTTAATATTGTTTAAGTCTTAACTTCTTAATTTCAAAAAGAAACATTTAAAAAATCCTCCATTTCTATTCTTCTGTGTCGGTGATGCTTCTCCACTTCAGAAGTTTCTAATTTTAAAAATAGGCTGCAACAGTTTCCAACCAACATAATTACGAGCAAGAATCTAAAACGTTTACCTTCTACATTCTTGATTTGTTAAGATACCAATAAATTTATCAAATCCATCAGAGAAGTTTTCCCTTCTTTCTAACTTTCAAGATTGTTTTGTTGATCACCTTTACAAGGCTGATGGACATGCTTGTAATAAATAGAAAGAGCACATTCTCCTCTACACGAATCCATATGTTGTCTCAGTTTTCCTGCCTAGATTATTCAGTCATTAAAATGTCCATGATCATTGTTGTGCTAACAGAATTGTTTTGACTTATTTATAACTTAGATCAGTTATAGTAGTTTTGGGATATTGTATTCTAATGAATGATATATTTTTGAGTTGTAAAACATATAATTGAAAGCTACATAAATTCTTTTTAGACACGTACATTTTGAGAATCAAAGAGGCTTACAGAAGAATGGCTTAGATTTTTGCTCGAATGTAAATGAGCTCAAGTTTGTAGTGATTACTACAAATCCTTGTTTTTTGTGTGTATATTTTTTATTGATTGTTATATATTTTTTGACAAAAATAACTAACATGTGAAGATTATAAACTTCTCAGCTTAGCCTAGGAAAGTGAAGGATCTAAACTTTCACAAGCAATGAACATATCTCATATTTCATTGT
>NW_013671522.1:32916-40072 GCF_000517525.1 Limulus polyphemus | reverse complement strand
GATCAGTCACAAGAACGTCGAATCTGAATCACTTGAAAAAAACACGGGGGTGCTTAACTTTTTTCCAGGTGTATATTTTTATTAAAAAATCTGATTTTTTTTTAATGTAGAACAGACTTTTAATGTCAACTGAAAGCTTACCAAATTTTGTGAAAATACACATAGTAAATTCAGAGTTATAGTATAAATAGATTCATGGACTTGGTCCAATGCATCAAATCCACTCTTAAATTGTTAGTACTTTTCTTAGTAGTGTTATCACTGTCATTAGTAATCTTATAAATTTATCAACATTTTCATACAAGAAGTTGCTCTAAGTGTCGATATCTTTTAATTTGTTCTGTTTTTTTGCAACGATAATTGTTTAAAAAATTGTAGATATAGGATTGTGTAATAATGAAAGGAAAGTGAAGTAGCTTATTTCAGTTGCTTAATACGACATGTTGTTCACGTGTGTAATTGATTGTGAAAAAATAAAATAATATTAAAGTTTGTTAGTGCAATTTACAACCAAATATCTTTTGTAAATGCTGTTGGATGTTTTTCTAAGGCTGGAATGAAGAGTTTGGATAACTTTTCAGAAATATAAACATGGGTTTATTCGTGATCCAGTGGTTTTAAGTCCAAGTGACAAAGTAAAAAATGTATTCGATGTGAAGAAAAAACATGGCTTCTGTGGAATCCCAATTACAGAAAATGGACAAATGGGTGGAAAATTGGTTGGAATAGTGACATCTCGTGACATTGATTTTATGCAGGAAGACATGCTAGACTTGCCTCTTTCTAAGGTAATAATAGTTTTAGTTTTAAATTTTATTTAGAGAAGCTTAGTTTATGGAAGAGAGTTCAATAGATAATTGATGTTGTGCTTATACCTATATTTTTGAGGTAAGACAGGAAAATGTTTCTAGGTAAAGAGTTGTTTTCGTGAGGATTTTTATTCTAATAAAATACTTCTACAAGATCTAAAATAATGCTAAGTTTGTTTGTTCACCTGCTACGAGTTCAGCAGTTTTGTTTTAATTTTAATCAAAATAAGTTTTGTACAGAATATTAATTATTTGAATTGGTCAGTACAGATAAAATTAAATTTTGAATATTTATGTGCTATTAGTAAGTTTAGTGATTTAATTGACAAAGAAATTACTTATGCAAGTTTTTGAAATTTCAGAACTGATCCTAAGTTTTTACTTTTGATAAAATTAAACTGATGATTACATCAACATTAATTTAAAATATTCCTTTTTTACTCAATACTTCCTAATAAGTAACAAAATTAGGCTAAAATCAAGTTATAAACAGCTAGTTTATGATTATAAATGTTATTTTTTTTTAAATAAATATTTTTTAATCCTCTTTGTAAAAATTAATATTATTAAATTTCTTGAATTTGCCATCAAGTGATTTTTTTGGAAAACTTTACAATATCATTCAATACAAATAGCCTCAAAACTGCACCTAATTTAGCAATCTTTTTACTATTATTGTAAAACAGAATTGATGTAATCAATATTGAAATTTGTTTAAACTTTAATTTTACTGCAGGTATGTTGATGATACTTGTATGATTTTAAACACCTAACTTGTGTCTAGTCATTTTCTAAATTATAGAAAGTAATAGCAACTTAGTTTTAAAAAGTTTCTTTTAAAGTTTGTGAATATTTTTTTGATATTTTAAATTTGAACATTAGAACTGAATAACTCTTTCTCAGCCTAACTTTATACATCCCAATTTTATAAAGAGTTAAACTACTGTCATAGTTCACTCATTCTTTAATGTTACTCATTAAACTTTATCAATTTATCATTAGAAACCATTTCAACAATTTGCCAAAGATAGGAGAAAAATCAGTGCTGTTAACCTTACAATGTATTTTGATTAAACTATATGTATATTTACATACATGGCTATAGCTAAAGGTTGTAGCTTCTCTGGAGCAAGGAGAGACTTAAACTGAGTACATCGTGTTCTTCAGTCCTCGTAAGAAACCTCTTCAGACTCTTCCTTAGTTATTGTTTATTTTAGCATGTAAACATAACAGTTAGTTCAACTGTGCAGTTTCATATTTATCTTTTCTTTGCTAAAGGATCTCTTGCTAAAAATATGTACACAATCACAAAATGGAGCCAGGATAAATGCTACATGGCAAATATCCTATTGAGGCTAACTAACTTGAAATACTATGTGAGTAGAAATATCCTTTCAAGGGTTATTAATTTAAAATACTGCAAAAGTAGAAACATCCTTTCAAAGCTGATTATTTTAAAATACTAAACAAGTAGAAAACATCCACTCAAATCTGATTCACTTGAAATACTGCACAAGTTGAAACATCTTTTCAAGGCTGATTAATTTTAAGTGTTTGAATAGGTTATCTTTAAATGCTGTTTATTCAAATGCATTTAAAAAAGATAATTTAAATTTTAGTGTTTTCTACCATTTGAATAAAATTTCCAAGCATTTCAGGCAAAATGGTGACACTGTATATATATGATTTTCAAATGATTAACACATCATGACCTAAGACACAAAATGAAATCATAATTTATATGTATAATTTGTTTTTCTTAAAAATAGATAGCTTCAGACTAAACTTCCATCATATAATGATACTAAATAATTTTTATTTTGTAATTGTAGTTTTAGATAATATATTGTTTTGCTGTGATATTTGGAACCATTCATATATACACTGGTAAGTTCAGGTATCAGGCCCAACAAACAATGAGGGGTATTTATGAATATAGCTTATTGTATGCACAGCATGGTGCAATAGAATTAAAAATTAGTTAAAGTATGAAGATAATATTTTCTTTTCTTTAGGTTATGACGAAGAAGGAAGATTTAGTGGTTGCTCCTTCAGGAATAACTTTAAAGGAAGCAAATGAGATTTTACAACAGAGTAAAAAAGGTAGTCTGTTGCAACTTTATAGTAATTTGTGTTTTAAATAATGTTGAAAATGTATATAATAATAATAATTCTGTGTTTGTGCAAGTAAAATTTAGTGTGAAATTAAATGAATAAAAGTATAAATGAGTTTGGTTATTGAGACTAGAGTGTAATCTGATAGTAATTCAATATTATTACCATATAATTGTGTTATATTTATTATAAACTTCCAAGATCAAGCCCATTTGTGTATATGGAAATTATCAGACTCCAGTGAACATTATGTAGTAATATACATCATAGTATTTCACAAATAATGTGCAAAAGTTGCCTGTAAGAAGAAAATGTGTTCTCTGTATTTTTTGGGGCATGCCTCTCTTCTACAGTTTTAACATGTTGTGATACTACAATAACTTTCTAACAGAAATAGTGTATAAAATGTTAAGAAAAGTTTTTATTTTCCATAGGAAAACTTCCCATTGTGAATGACAATGGAGAACTAGAATCGATCATTGCCCGTACCGACTTGAAAAAGAGTCGTAGTTTTCCATTAGCATCAAAAGATGCAAATAAGCAACTTTTGGTTGGAGCTGCTGTTGGTACTCAGGATTCTGACAAAGAACGCTTAGAAAAGTTGATTCAGTCAGGAGTAGATGTCATAATTTTGGTAAGTTTATGTAGAAATTCATATTGTATCAGTGGGGGAAAATACATAATAGTTTCAAACATTTTACTTTGTATTTTCGTTATACATAAAATTAGAGAGATGTAGACATAAGTGGTTATGACAGACATGGTCAGAGTAAGGGAGGGAGGAAGTTAGATGGCTGTTTAACTAAATTGCTTTAACTCTTTAAACCCATATTTTTTGTGCATTCTGATGGAATTATTTTCATGATGTCCTAATAATTGTAACCATACCTGATAAAATTTCCAGTCTGTTTATAAAAGGTGGATAATAACATGGTTTGGATTAGTTTTCAACCAAAAAGACTTGGAATTTATCCAATGCTGTCACCGTCCAATGCATAAATCGGGATTTTTGACTGGATGTTTGTACTATCAGCTCAGGTTTAAGGAGTTAAGAGTAATACTAATGATAGATCCAGAAAGGCAATAGCTACAAACACCTGGGGAGAAGTAGATTACTCGCAGTGTCAGTTTTATTCATTCTTTTTCACATTGATGTGATTCTATTGGTTGGAGGGAGTACACAGTGGTAGTGTATGTCCATAATATATTGATTTACGTACTGAATCATTAATCTAGTGGCATATGTCATATTAAAAGTGATAAAGAAAGGTTGTTTTTCAAGAATGGTATCATATTTCTTATTGATATCTATGGTGGATAACCAGTAACAATGAAAATACTTAATCTAATTCACCTTTCTGTTCTGCTTGGAGTTAAAATAGTGTTAATAATTAGCACATAAACAAAAAATTTTATCTTGGTTTACCAATAAATAATGCATGAATATTTTTATCTGATGTATAAACTTGTTATAATGTGGAAGAAAATGGTTTGAAATTCCTGAAATTATACCAAAAACTAGAAAAAATATACTTTTTTGTGAAAGTAATAAGTTAGAAATACATGCTCACTAAACTAAGAAAATGAGCAGAAAATAATAATAAGAAAAAAAACCTAACTTTGTTGTAATCTTTCTCTCTCTCTTTTTTTTATGTAAGTTTTAGGTATAGCTAAGGACTCAGTTTTAGAAATTCTAAACTACACTTTTATGTAAGTTATAACATTTTTTTTGCTTGGTTTTTGTGTCCAGCAGTGTTCATTGACAAGGCAGTAGTGTGAAAAAGTTTGTGTAAGTTAGTAGAAGTTTGAATTAATGGATTTGAAACACTGTAACATAAGTTCAGGAATTGTCAAGTATTTTTTTTTGTTTCAATTATTTAGATATTTACAAGAAATTGAGTAAGTATAATGATGATAACATTTATATAATATGACTGTAGCTGCAATTCATGAAGGAAAGAAATGGTTAGTACCTGCTTTGGATGAGCAGTGAAACACTAAATGTATTATCTATACAGGATTCCTCTCAGGGAAACTCCATTTATCAGATAGAAATGATTCGCTATATCAAAAAAAAATATCCTGATTTACAAGTGGTTGGAGGGAATGGTAAGTAGACTGTAATACATATCCATACATTATCTTGTTCTATTTAATGGGATGTAGATGTGAGTTTGGTATTGGCTACATGGTAATATTAAGCATCTTGTAGTGATCTGACAGAAAGCAGTGACTTGGTGGCAAAAATAACATGTTAGTGTTTTTTGGTAATCCTCCAATAAACTGGCATGTTAAAGTGTTTTGTAGTAATCTGACAGCGAACAAAAATCTATAATAGTATTTTGTAGTAATCCTTTAACAAACAAATAATCTGTTATAATTTTCGTAGTGACCTGTTATAGTTTAATGAATGTAAAAAATAAAATATACTTTTTGAACAAAGTATTAATATAAAGACTAGGAAATTAGTTTCAATACTTTCATGTATCCTCTTAAGTCCTGTACAGACTTCTGAGAAATTTGCCTACACATACCTGATTGCGAAATTCCTTTGAAGACATGTGGTTAAGAAACAATTTAGTTTGAAGTGACTTTCAGAGGTATTGTAGTTGGGTACACTTTTTAACAGGTACAGGTTTTAATCAATTTTTGTTTTATTTAATTCTCGGTTTTATATATCATTTTTGGTAAATTTTCTGTTTATAGGGTTGTCAAAATTTTTTGTATGGAGAAACATTACATTTTTCCTATTTCTGTTTTTAATGTCTCTTTGTGTTCTGTTATTTTTGAGCTTGAAAGATTTGAAAATCACTTCTGTGATTTGGCCAGACAGAGATGTAACCATGGAATCTTCATATTGTTCAAAATCTATATAAATGATACACTTGCATTTGTCTTTCTGAAACTTTTCTTGCAAATTTCTTTACTGAATGCTATAGATCTCATATCGTTAGAAAGTCCTTTGTTCAAAGAGTCCAGATTGTATATTGGCTTTTCCATTCAAAATCACCTTACCTGCATTTGTTTAGTCAATCTTTTTAATGCAACAAGCACAGCACATGATGGCACAATGTCATTGTCATCACATGACTGTTAGCTTCGATTTCAACTTTAGATTTCTTATTTGCAAAGTATTTTACACAAACAAATGAACATTACACTAAAAAAAATTCTGTGGGCTTTATTGACTTATTCAGGTCTAAAATTTGCATGCTCAGTTTGTTCAAAACCATATACTTATCACTTTGTGAATACACATTCAAATGTTTCTTCATATCAGCTAAGTTTGCCTTCATTACAACTTTAAATTTACTTTACTTTGTGATAACTTAGCTTCAGTTTGTTTCATAGACTGCTATAAACACCTTTTAGCTACCTATTTTCTTTAGTACAGGTTTTATTCATCGTTTTTGTAAGTTTCTTTTTTCAAGTCATAAAACTGTATCATACACTGAACATCATAACTGTTTCATATTCTGTACACTATTAAAAGTACCATTACATTAGTGTTTACTTTACATGTAGTTTTATGAAATAAAGTTATGTCTATATGAGTTGTTTGTATTAAATAGACCAGGATTTATTGATTTAATGCATAATGCCTGCAATAAAGTGCAACTTAAATGCCATGTGTGAAAATGATAGAATGAGGAAACTTTAAGCAAAGGGCATGAAAACTACCACAAATGTTTTGCTGGTTGCAGCTAGTACTCTATAAAGATGTTACATGGTATTGGAAGTAATGGATTCCCTTTTTGATTTTCCTTATTTTTGTTTGAAATATTATTCTAAGTAGGTGAACACGTTGTTTTCTACACAGATTTCAGTGAGGGATATGAAAATATTACACAGAACTGGAAGTGCTAAGTAATTTTTGCTTGAGATATTCTGTTGTTTCTTGTACTGGTATAATAGTAAATAAGACATCAGTGGCTTCTCAGAAGACTGTGTAGGACTGAAGAGGAAAAATGGAATATTTGGAATAAGTTTCCTAGTCTTTTGTGGTAATATTTTGTTCCCACAGTGTGGTATTTTTTTAGCAGTTCAACATACATACTATTTTACACTATTATGTTAAAGTGTTTTTAGTAATCTTACAGAAAACAGTAACGTGTTATAGCATTTTGTTGTGATTTGTTACAGTGTTTTATAGTGATCTTACAGTAAGCAATGACCCGTTAATGTTTTATAGTGATCTTACAGTAAACATTGACTTGTTAGTGTTTTTCAAA
>NW_013671522.1:14561-31916 GCF_000517525.1 Limulus polyphemus | reverse complement strand
AGTGATCTAACTGTCAGCAGTGAAATGTTAGTGTTTTGTAATAATCTTACAGTAATTAGTGACCTGTTAGTGTTTTGTAATAATCTTACAGTAATTAGTGACCTGTTAGTGTTTTATAGTGATCTTACAGTAAACATTGACTTGTTAGTGTTTTGTAGTGATCTAACTGTCAGCAGCGAAATGTTAGTGTTTTTTAATAATCTTACAGTAATTAGTGACCTGTTAGTGTTTTGTAATAATCTTACAGTAATTAGTGACCTGTTAGTGTTTTATAGTGATCTTGGAATAAACATTAACTCGTTAGTGTTTTGTAGTAATCTTAAACTAAACAATGAGTTGATGTTTTGTAGTAATCTTACACTAAACAGTGACTTGTTAATGTGTTGTAGTAATCTTACACTAAACAGTGACTTGTTAATGTGTTGTAGTGATCTTTTGTCTATAATATTATTATTTTCAAAAACTGATGGCTCAAAATATCTGAAAAGCATAAAAGAATTAAAACGTTTTTTCTAAATATTGAAATATAAGTAGTTCTTATCAAGTTGTCAGGTTTAATTTGGCAATTCTATTTTTTTCAAAGCTTTCTTCAAAGTATGGAAAATATGAACTAATATTTTCTTTGAAACAAAAAAAAATTACAATCTGTAACATTACTGATATTTTAAAAAACCTATAATTCAAAATATACGAACAATTTTAAAGAATTTTATTTTTATTACAATTAAATTGTAAATAAAAATGCCCTATTGATTTGGTTATGACTGTTTGTTTCAGTTATTGAACTAGCTGCCATAAATATGGTATTTTTACTTCTTAATATAATTTTTCTAATCGTATCAACTATAGTAGTCACCTGTCAGCAAGCAAAGAACTTGATTGAAGCAGGAGTGGATGGATTGCGAGTTGGGATGGGTTCTGGATCCATCTGTATTACACAAGAAGGTAAGACAATTATGTTAATGTAGCACTGAACCTTAAAACTTGGCAAATTTACATGCTGAGGAAACTGTTAAACACTTCTTATAACCTTCAAGTTAAGACAAAACACAAGTATGATGTCACAATCTCTGAAAGTACACTTTTAGTCATGTATGTCATATGTATAATTAATACGATAGAGATAAAGAAATACATAACATAAACTGTTTTAACACCATAACTTTACTTAGGAAGGATAAAAACATGTAAAAATTGATACACATACTCTTTGTGAACATCATTATAGATTGAATTAAAAACTTTGCAAATTTTCTGCAACATTAATGAGCTATGGGCAATTAATTTTAATTAGTGCCTTCATTAGTGGTAATTAGACTCATAACAAGAAAATTGGTAAAGATATTTGAATTAAAAAAATTCAAGCTATGGAAGAGCATAATATCAACAAGTGTGTTAACTTTCATGCTGATATAGGCTTTAATGGTGAAGTTATCATGCTAATAAATTGGTAAATCCAGTGAAAACTGTGTTTTGAGAAAATAGCTGTTAAGACAAAAATGAGTTATTTATGTAGAAAAGTGGTTAAACTTTCAATTTAGGCTAAATTTGACAAATGTGATTTTTTGAAATATTGGGGTTGCTCTTTAAGGGTCAGTGCTACTATAATAGATAACAATCTGTGTGTGTGTGTTACTATTCTTCAAGAAAACCTTACAATAAAATACAGACAGTTATCAAATAAATTTAGAATAAGCATTTATTTAAGTAGTGAGATTATTATTTATTAATAATGTCTGACTAGGTTATATAAAATTCTGTAAAACAAAACATATGAACAAAGTAGTGCAGTGTCTCTGCATGTTGGTAAGCCATTTGGAACAGAATGTTTTGTCAATAATTTGAATTTTTTAAATGGCTTATACATTAAAAAAAATGCAGCTTGAAGGAGTGTTTTGAATGTTTGTTGCAGCTCACGATGAAACATGTAACTGAGATATCAACTAAAATGTAAATGTCGGGGAAAGTTTACTGACATGGCATTAATGTAATAAAGTGTTATAAAGCCAGCTATCACAAAAATTCCAATTCTTGTTTACTTTATGTTCTTATCTTAGCCCTGAAAGTTTTTTCCAAGTGTTGAGTGATCATTTTATTTTTAAGTGATGGCAGTTGGACGTCCTCAAGCGACAGCAGTGTACAAAGTTGCAGACTACAGTCGACGATATGGAGTACCCATAATTGCAGATGGTGGAATCCGTTCGGTTGGACATATCATCAAAGCATTGAGTCTGGGAGCTTCTACAGGTAGTGAGGTATTTAGGCTCAGTCAGTGAAAAATATCTCATGCATTATACTACTTTATATGAAAGCAGAACTTTTAATAATTTTTTGTATTATAGTAGTGCTGAGTAGTACACTTGTTATACTTGTGAGAACAACAATTGCTGTATTTAATCCTTAATAACAACAGGCCTGTATTGGTTTTATTGTCTTGAAATTTTTACATGTGCTACAGTAATCTTGTGCGTTGAATCCGAAAATAATATCCATTTTTCTCCATCACATACAGATTTTTCACAAAACGTCATAATGCAATACATTAAAGAATGACCACTACACGTAGTTTTGAGACTAAAAGACATAGATTTCACAAAAAAATCAGGATGAATGAGGATGCATATTCTTTTGACATTAATGTTCTTCCCTTTACTTCAGTTTGTTTGTATTTTTTTTAAACAAAAATAATAATATAAATTGTTCATTGTGGTAAAAGAAACAATATTTTGATGTAACTAGGAGTTTTTTCTTCCTGATTTGTAAAAAATGAATATTATTTTCAAAATTTGTGTAGCTGAATTATGGAAAATTTGTTACTAAAATCAAAACAACTTTTATGAAGTTTAAATTTGCAGGCCTGTGTAATTAATAATACATTTAATGCCTCCAAAGAAAAGATTTGTTCACAATATTCAATTACAATTTTCATCAAAACATAAAATTTTTTTAAATAATTAAAAAATGGGAAATTATACTTATAAACAATAAGTCCAATATCAAACATACACTGTAATTAAACATAATAGAAGACTTAAAATTAAAAGAAAAGTGCTTTTAGTACTGGACTCCTTTCTCAGGGATAGAGAGATAAAACAAACGTATTTAATGTAAAGGTGGAGTTGTTTGTCTATCCGTTTTGCAGACAGGAAAAATTTTTTTAGTGTGCATATGGTATATTTTAATTATATTTAGTTTACCAAAAGGATATTAAAAATTATGCAAAAACTCTTTTTAAATGAAGTGAAAAATGAGATTTCAATAAAAAATGCCTTTAACTTTTTTTGTGTGCCATTGATTTTTTATAACTTGTAATGAACAAAACTATTTGAAAAAATAGGTTACCACATTATTAAATTTAAATAAAAAGAAAAGATAATGTGTTACAAACTATAAGCTTATACAAGTTACTTTAATGATGAAATGAATACTTATTTCCAGTACAGCAGTACAGATGCATTGTTAACCTTAGAATTATGAATGGGGTTTAAAATGGACCTCACCAACTTTGAATCACATTTCTCTAAACTGTTTATGCAACAAAATGCTTGTGGTCCAAGATATGTTAGATTCAAAGTCCCCTATAACATTTTAGAAACAAAATGTAAGCTAAAAATACCAGGAACACTGCAAGTAATCTCACTAATCACTGCTGATGTTCCCGGTACATCTTACATAGAAAATGAAGGATTTCACCCAAATGTTTTTTGGTGAGTCCATTACACTGAACATTGTAACAGACAAAAGCATAAAATTATTCAATACGATGCAATGTGTGGATGCTACCATTAGTGAAGGTATAAAAACAAGTTGGTAATTTGAAGGTTAAGTAAGTTCAGTTAACTAACTACTTTTCACCAGTCAGTTTTAGTCTTTTATCGATATAGGCAGAAATAAGATAAAAATTATGTTGAAGCACTAGAAGACTAGGTATGTGGTGTAAAAATTAAGAACAATTTGTAAACTAATAATATACTCAGTAAAATACTTTTACATTTTTTTTGTATTAAGTAATATGTTTGGGCTATCACCATGCTTTTTGGTTTGTTTTTTTAATGCGCAAGCTCTCGGCTCAATTACCTAAGCCTTCTACATGGATGATAGTCCAGATAAATTACTTAATACAAATATGAGTACTCAGATTAAAAGCCTATTTTTTATGCCTATTTTACAGTTATGATGGGCTCTCTTCTGGCTGGAACAAATGAATCACCTGGTGAATACTTTTTCTCTGATGGAGTCAGATTGAAAAAATATCGAGGAATGGGATCTCTCGATGCAATGGAATCTCGAGAAGGAAGTGGAAGTCGCCATAGATATTTCCAGAGGTAACATTCACGATTATTCTGTTGGGCATATTTTATATTGTTTTGGTTAGAGTATGGCAGGAGAGTTACATTAGGATTAGATTAAAATTTTTTGCTATATAGTAATTTTTATAAGTATCTAAAATAATTTTCTGCTAGGTATTGGGTTCATCAGTAGTTATACTACATATAATTTCCTTCTGTCGTTAATGACCAGTTTATCTTTTGTTACTGCTGTATTGTAATTGTGTTATAGGACATTTTATTATTAGTCGTTTTTTTATTTTGTTTTGGAAGTGTAATAAGATTTTTTTTACCAAGGTTCTTCTAATTGTACATTATAGGTTTTATTGTCTATGAAGGTTGTTGTTTGCATGTTTCGTGTGTTAATAAAAAGTAGACAAGTTTGAAGCAGAAAACAGCAAATGAATAAATTTTTAATTGATTTATAAAATTTTAGGAATTTCACCAAAATGCACAAAATTATTTCCTCGATGTTATAATGATGTTCTGTTACTGCCATTTTTTTAAATGTTTCAAGAACATTGTGTTTATTATATAATTTCAGTGAAGATGATAAAATTCGGGTAGCTCAGGGAGTTTCAGGTAACATAGTTGACAAAGGTTCAGTGCATCGTTTTGTACCATATTTGATCACTGGCATTAAATATGGTTGTCAAGATATTGGAACCAAAAGTCTCACTGCTCTGAGGTTTGTTTCAACTTTCATACATATTGTCTAGTAGTTGTATTTTTTTGTTTTCTCTTAAGCTAACAATGATGTATACAGTAGTTGAAAACTTGCATTAATGTAAAAGTAGTGTATTGTCTTTGGTCATTGAAGGTTTCTTACAGTTGTTTAGAAACGTTACTTTTAACAAGATTGTTTATGCTTTAGTTTCACTTTCTAGCAAGATGTTCGTTGTAGAATCAGTTCAGTGTACTACATTTTGTTCTTAAAGAGACTTTCTTAATGTTTGTACAACTTTTTAATAAACAATTATATGTTTCTAAAATATTTCCTTTAGACAAATTCTTCTGTATTCAACAGATAAACAAAGTTTGTTTGTTCAAGTTAAATATTTCTATTGTTTACAGAGCTATGATGTACTCTGGTGAACTAAGGTTTGAGAAGAGAACACTTTCAGCTCAGATCGAAGGTGGAGTCCATGGATTACATTCGTAAGTTGTTATCGGGGTTGAAAATCTAACATCTATAAGTGTGTGTGTAATGTGTGTCATGTTACACAGTACCAATCATTATAAACTGAATGCAGTAGAAACAGAAATCATAGAAATATAATTTTAAAATGTTCATTATACATGTGCTCAGAGTTATTGTGACAGTTTAAACGACTTTTAAACATAATGTAATTATAAAGGTAAAGTGAGTGGATTGTTTGAGTAAATACGTGATTCAGCATATATTGTGACATCCATAAGATTAGGTTTCCACTGGTTCATCAGTTTTGACAAACAGGGACATATAAAGAGTTAGAAGCTAATAGTTGTCATGGTTTAAAAAAATGCAATAGTTGTATTTGAACTGAACATGTCATTGGATTTGTAGTTTGCAAACATTATAAGTTACTTTATGATTAATTATAAGAAACTTTGCTCACAAAGTATTTATGTTTCAAGGTTGGATTAAAACTTATGACAAGAAGACACAAAGAGAGCCAGGATGTAAGGCTCATCTTTTAATAATTGGCCAGAAATATTTATTATATGTTCCTGCATGCTTTTTTAAAGACAGATTATAATGTATTTGATTTTTCCTATCTATTTCCAAGAGAAGTAAACAGGATTTCTCTACAGTTCAGTTTCTACTCCATTCTTTTACATCTAAACCAAAAGGTAACTTAAACTGTTAATTTTCAATTCAAAGAAATGTATAAAATGCTTAGTCATCATGTTTGCAGCATATATTATTTTACCAGTTGGTTAAAATGTTTATAATGTAGATACATGCATCAATAACTATGTTTGTAGCATAGTTGTTTTTACCAGTGGGTTAAATCATGAATCACAGTAGTGGTTCATAATAGGGATTGACCATGTTTTGACGAAACATTAATAGAGAGCGCGGCAAAATCCACATTTGAAAGCAAACTCGTTCCTGAAATAACACTTAAAATCTTCCTTTGCAATACTTAAAGCTACACACGTTTAAAAAATTCAGAAGAAATATGCTATCTCTTACTTAGGACAAATCTAAAATCTGCCAAAAACTGCTCAGTTGTTCATATTATTATTCTTCCTTTTGCCAGCCTACAGCAAAAATGGCTTGATATATGATCATTAGGGTAGTTGATTTTTAGCTCCACTAAATGTAATTCTAGGTAAGAATATGGAGCCAAAATAAGGGTTTTTAGATTGAGTAAATAATGTCTATAGTATCTCCAGCCTTGTTTCCTTACTTTTTTCTTTATGATCCTTATTTACAGGTTTTTAAGTTCCCAATTTTTTACTTATGTTGTTGTTAATAATGTTAAAGATACATGCATCAGTAAACATGTTCACAGCATAGTTGATTTTGCCAGTTGGTTAAAGTGTTAATAATGTAAATACATGCACAGGAAGGATGGCTGCGAGGCTCATAAGCAGTATTATCTAGATTAGTAGAAGTGGGAAGAAACTGGAAATGATAAACCAACTAAATGTACATATAACTTGGTTTCTAATTCTTCTTATGAAAACACATTTTTTACCATGATATATAATCCTGTGATTTTTTGACTTATAGTGAGTTTGATTCTATAACTATAAAGTTGCAACTTAAGTTCTTTGTCATATTTTGTCTTTTTTATTATACAAGATGGGCCATAGTGAACCTTGTAACAAAAGTACTGAGTTTACTAATTCATTTCATATAACTTTTTATAAAGTAACACAAGCATTGATATTGGTGGTGGACAGTGTCGTCTTAAGGTGCAGATTAACTGGGCTGTAGCCCAGGGCCCTGAACCCTTCAGGGCCCCCATCCAAAATATATTGTCTGTATTTGTATTTTTTAAGTATGATCTTTGTGGATGGGACCCCAATTCACACTTAACCCAGGGTTCCCAATATCTAGACGGTGCTACTGGTGGTCACCTTGGAACATTTATGTTAAACTGGTTCAGTGATTATGAAAGCACAGGTTAATCGTGAAGAAAAATGTATCTTATGTTAGTAGTAGTTTTTAATATTTTTTTTGGGGGGTGTGTGTGCAGTATATGACTATCCTTTCCTTCCTCGAGTGACATAAATCAAGATACACTTCTAACAAAAAGTTCCTTAACTGCAGCATGATCATCAAGGTTCTTGATTTAATTATGAGATATCCTGATTAGGTGAATTAGAGGACATAATTTAGTCTAATCTGTGTACATAACTTTAAGGTCAATAAATATGATTCTGGAGTAGGAACTGTTATTAGACATGCATTGTTTGATTGACAGCTTATGGAACAAAGAGGCAGGTTCAATACATAACATAAGTGAAATGTGTATTTAGAAGAGAGAACTATACTATTATCAAATATTTAGTAAAAAAATGTATGTAAAGTATTATCCTCTGATTTTATTTATGAAAACCACTATTATATTAAAACCATAGCCCCCCAGTGGCACAGCGGTATGTCTGAGGACTTACAACGCTAGAATCTGGGTTTTGATACCCGTGGTGGGCAGAGCACAGATAGCCCATTATGCAGCTTTGTGTTTTATTACAAACAAACAAATTAAAACCATCAAATTATTTTAATAGTTTTGAACTTGTAATATTTATATTTGTTTGATAATTTTTTTTGTTCATATAGGTTTGAAAAGAAGCTATTTTAAACGATGAGAAGAATGGAAAAACGATATATGTAGCTTAGTAGTATTAGTATGTCTGGTGCCAGCTGCTTTTGTTATATGTTGAAGGAGTAACTGTGCTGGAAGCAGTGCATAACATTCCAAGCTTTAAAGAAACAAAATACTAATTTGTGGATTTGTTTTTGTTACTGCAGAAATGTTTATTATTATTTCTAAATTTCTGTTTCTTTTCTTCATTTATTATGCCAAGGTTTTTACAATATAATCTGTTCTTCTCAGATAATTAGCTTGAGTAGTTTATTTTAATGAACTGATAGGTAATGTAGTGTTAGTTAGTTGAAATTCACATATTGAAGATCACTGTTTTTTACTTGAATTATTTGCTGAGGCTAATGTAAGTTAAATATTTGATAACACTATATAGCTTGTTTTTTTTTTTGTTTTTTTTTATAAGTCATAGTTTGTGTCGTACTTTTTAGAATTTTTTAACATAATCAAGTCCAATTAAATGATTTTTTTGTTTCATCAAATATAAAAGGCATTATTCACAAAGGAGGAATCCCAATTTTTTGTTTGTTTTTGATAAAATATTTACAGTTGTTCATAGGGGTGGAAGTTGCATTAAACTCAATGCATGATAAAATATATACACAGTGGTTGCAAAAGCTCTTATAAGGCTCTGTCAGTGGAAAATTTATGGACTTAAATCACTAAAATCCACAGTTCAATTCCCCAAGATCACAGATAGCCTGTTGTGTAGCTTTGTGCTAAAGCAACAACTGTTAGTTGCAAGGTGCATTAGACTAGACTAAACTAGCTCCCTTATATGGTAAAATGTATATTCAGTGGTTACAGTAGCTGATAGAGCTCTGTCACTTTATTAACTGAATCATTGCATCATTTGAAAGATGATAAATTTTAGATCGTAAAAAAACAATTTTGTACACTTATTTAGAAATATGATTCAGAAATTTGGATATTTATAGATTACACATGACTTCCATATAGTTTTAAAAAAGGTTAAATTAAACATCAGCTGAAAAATGGACATTTAATAATTAAGAAACCTTTGTAATTTGTAAGAGAAATGTAGGACTTGTTTTTTGTAATAGTTACAAACATTTATTTTCTAATGTGAACCAATCTAGGAGCTACTTTTTGTGTTCTCATTAGCCTAATTTTTGTATTATTAAACATCGGCTGAAAAATGGACATTTAATAATTAAGAAACCTTTGTAATTTGTAAGAGAAATGTAGGACTTGTTTTTTGTAATAGTCGCAAACATTTATTTTCTAATGTGAACCAATCTAGGAGCTACTTTTTGTGTTCTCATTAGCCTAATTTTTGTATTATTAAACATCGGCTGAAAAATGGGCATTTAATAATTAAGAAACCTTTGTAATTTGTAAGAGAAATGTAGGACTTGTTTTTTGTAATAGTCACAAACATTTTTATTTGTAATTTGAACCAATCTTGGAGCTCCTTTTTTTTCCCCCATTAGCCTAATTTTTATATTAACTTTGCCAGTGATTACAGTGTCTGACTGCACTCAAGATAATGTGCAGTAATTGTTGAAGAATAGCTCAAATTTTCCAACTTATTGAAGCATTGCTTGTTAATTAGAACAGTGATTCTCAGAATTGGGGCACGAGATGGTTCATAAAAAATAAAATTAAAAATTCATACTATTGTATACTTGCGTGTCTGTTTGAATCTGTGGTGCACTAAAATTTTTAATTGTTAGTGACAATGTCAAATTAGATTTCTTCATGTATATGTGTGTGTGGATTGGGCTTCAAGAATCATGGATAAGAGGAAAGGGGTTGTTTAAAAAGTTTGAAACTGAATTAGAGAACAGGTAATAACAATTTAATGGTACAATACGTGAAGAGTTCGGAAAATTATTTTACATCTTAATAAATGATACTAAACGTCAGTTTACTTGATATTTTAAAACTGTTACACATTTTCAGACCTCTAAAATTGCTCATTTACTTCATTAATCATGTGGTATTGCCTTTAATCTTGAAGAAGAAAAGGAAACATCATTATTTCTTCTAATTATGTTAAGTGTGTAATGTAATAATTGGTTATGTTAAACTGAGGTTTTGCTACCAAATTCATATAAAATGTTAGAACACCCCTCGGATACTGCTCATTTAGAAAATACATTTTATTTTGTAACATTGCAGAGCTTGTAATGAGTAAAAAATTTTTTACACATACACTTCACCAGTAACTTTGGTTAAATAATTCCAGTTGTTTTTAAATAAGGTTGAATTAGTTAATTATAAAATATAGATTGAAAGTTAAGTTTCATACATCGAAAGTATCGATCTACTCATAACTTGTCAGCCAATACCTAAGAATTCTTGTAAGTAGCAAGTCTCCTCTGCAAAGAATTTCAATCTTAGAGTTTGGTTGTAGTTAGGTTCTGTTTAATTGTTGTATATGTTCCATAGTATTTCTTTTTTTTTTCTTACACTTTATTTACTCATGTCTCAAGTGCATTTAATGTTTATATTAGACAAGTGGTAACTGATGATGTGTACACACAAACACATGTGTGTTAAGATGGAGTTTTTCCCTCCATAATGTTTTTATTTTGCTCACAAAGTTTCAATCACAGGTACAAAAACTCTATGTAATGTATTAATACATACATTTATCACCCTTGTTTTCAACCCTCATCAGTGTTTCAAAAATAAATTCTTTTAGAAAGTTTGTTTCTTGTAAGTTCAATCATGTGTCATGTACAGTGAGGATCTGATGTGAAATATCCCAGCTTGAGTTGGTGTCAACAATTGAAAGTTACATGAGCTTAAAGCTAATAAGTTACACAATTATTTATTATAATTAATGTATGACTAGTGACATTAAACTGTAGGTAAGAAATTTCTTTTTATACTTGTGCTCACCTACTTTGGATCATACTTTTAAAGAGGATAGAATTTTAGTGTTAATTATTGAAGAATTATTAATGAACCTTAACTTTAGACAAGTTCAGTTATTCCTTTCGTTAATTGAAATTTCGTTTGTAATCATGAGAATCAACTATTTTGGTAGAAGTTAACGAATAAATGTGCAGTTCAGAGGTGGATAATGCTTTTCAAGTGACAAATCTCAGTTTAAGGTATTTGAATGAAACAATGTAAGAAAATACATGATCTTTGTTTTCTAAAAAAAATTATCAGGATATTACTAACCTAAGTATTCTGTCTTATTGTATGATTGAAAACTTTGTGATTTTTTATTCTATATCAGTTGATGTCTGTGAAGGTAATTTTTTGAAATCTATAGTTGACAAATTCAGAAGAATATGGATTTGCATTCTCACATGATTTTAATCACAAAACTATACTTATACATTTGTTAGGGAAGAACAAATTTTTAGTTTATTTGATTTGTAATGAAACAACAAGTGTTAATGAACTCAAAGTAATTTCACACACTTTTCCCATAGCTCTTATATGGAAGTTACGAAGAATGGTAAAAACTGACAGTTTTAGTTTGAGGTTCAATCAAAAGTTGTTGTAACAAAACTAAGGTCCGAATTCCTTAATCAAAACTATGAAGTTTGTGTATAAAAATATCACATTAGGTTCATCTCTTGTGTGCTATATGTTACTGCTCAGAAAGCCTTTGGGTAGATATCAGAACTTCTAAACTGGGCTGGACAATGGGAGAAAAACTTCTTATAAACACTATTTATGTACACAACACAAGAACTCTTAGGATACTATTCAAACTATTCAAGTTTAAGCTGTATTTGAAGTGTATTTTTTTCCAACTTTTTTAAATTATTGCAACAAAAAATTCTCAAGTAAGACTTTTATGTGATTTCAGTGACCATTTTCGATCTGTGGGAAAACATTCTAAATGATTGTAATTTTAAAGTTGTCCATAACAGTATATTTATGTAGTGTTTCAGTATTCACTAGTTGTACCACAAGGCTTCAGAATGTTATCATCCTCTCATTGGAGCTTTTACATAAGAGACATATACTAACAGACATATACTAACAGACATATACTAACAGATATATACTAACAGACATATACTAACAGACATATACTAACAGATATATACTAACAGACATATACTAACAGACATATACTAACAGATATATACTAACAGACATATACTAACAGACATATACTAACAGATATATACTAACAGACATATACTAACAGATATATACTAACAGACATATACTAACAGATATATACTAACAGACATATACTAACAGATATATACTAACAGACATATACTAACAGACATATACTAACAGACATATACTAACAGATATATACTTTGTTTTCAACAGTAAGTTTTTGATTACTGAATTATCAGTAGGAAGTAAGCATAAAACATTTTACCACAATTCTAAGACTAAATAGCCTTTAATAATTTTGTAAACAACCTTCTGTTTAAGGAACTGTTAATGTTTATTGTCATTAGAACCTAACTAAAAACTTAATTTTTCTGGATAAACATCTCCACTGATTTCTGGTTGTGTACCAGAATGTTCTTTTTTTAAGTGCCAAAATTTTCATGCATGCATATACTTATGAAAATAATAAACAATGGCGATTCTACAAAAAAAAAAAACTTGTTTCATCATTTCGTTAAACACGTGACACTGATGTAAAAAAAATATCATTTTCACACATTAATAAAGTAATATAATGAATAAAGTTTAACTATGTATTGCCTCTTTCGGTTTCTTATCATATGGTATTCAATATACTCTTTAAGTATGATTAAATTAGTGATGTTTTGTAGTTATGATCATTTCCTGAAGAAACTCAAAATCTGGGTCATCAAGCAGGTTCTTCTTTCAACCTATGACCAGGCAAGGCCCAATGGTTAGGATACCCAGACAGCAAAAATGCTTTCCATAATTTGGGGTTATGGGTCCACTAATAGTGATGATCAAGTACCATATTATCAGGTAGACAAAAGGAGCTATGGCCAGGTGATTAGGGCATTCGCCTCTCAATCTGAGAGTTGCGGGTTTGAATCCCTGTCTCACCAAACATGCTCGCCCTTTCAGCTGTGGGGGTGTTATAATGTGATAATAAATTCCACTATTGGTTGGTAAAAGAGTAGTCGAAGAGTTGGTGGTGGGTGGGGATGACTAGCTGCCTTCTCTCTAGTCTTTCGTTGCTAAATTAGGGACGGCTAGTGCAGATAGCCCTCGTGTAGCTTTGCGCGAAGTTCAAAAACAAAAGAAAAAAAAGGGGCTCAAAAATGCCTAGCTGTTTTCACTGCATTCTAGTCTATCATTTCAAAATTAGGAACATCTTTTTTGCAGAGAATTCTGAAACTTTCAACGAATGTATATAGTAACAATGGGCACCAGTGAGAGACTTTTTGCAGATTTGGAGAAGTGGTTATATTTCTAATACTTACCCATGTTTATTGCTAGAATTGTATGCATGTTTAATTTTATCACAATATTTTAAAGCAGTGGATAACATCGTTTAGTGCCCAATGTTACAACTTTGAAGACTAATTCTAGAACATTTTCTTATCATTAATATTCCAAAGTAGTCTTAGTTCAACTGCGTCGTCCAATAGATATATTCAGCATATTTATAAAGCGGTTTGATGTTTAAACTAATATACAAGTGGTGAATGGAGCAAAGAAACATATCAGATTTGGATTTAGAATAATAAGAAAAAGGACCCAGTACCGTACTAAACACATGTACTCTTATTGGGAGCCAGACCAGATGGTTTGATGTAACAACGATTGCATTTAACGCAAGATGTAGTGAACTGCTAATTGTGACCAACTGAAAAAAAGTTCCTATTGGATGACAAATTGTAGCTCTCCAAAACTAATGCAGCGTTTCGTTAATGCGCAGGTCCTGCATATTTCATATTCGCAGCCTAGTATGGTACGTCGATTGGAAGATAGTAGCTCTCTTCATAACTATACGTGTTTTACTAATGCTTCTAAAATCTTAGGTTTAATTTTTTCGAACTACCATTTTCTATAACCCAGTGAATACCGCATACAACTTTGTATCCGTCCTATAAACATAACAACCAAACAGTGCTTGAATAAAAATATTTAAAAACTTTACCAACCGTTGAATGCGATTGGCTGATAGAGCATTGAGAAAATGTACAATTTATTATTGTCTTAACCTACGTAGGAAGCTATAGAAAAAATGTTTGTTAATACCAGAACAGCAAACAATTGTAGTAAAAAGGTCAACAAAATGTAAAATTCATAAGCTCGATTTATAGAAACCTTGTGATTATATTGTGGCACAGTGGCATTTCTGAGGGCTTAAAACACTAACAATTGGATTCAGGTACCTGCTGTGGGCATAGTACAGATAGCCCATTTGTGTAGTTTGCTTAAAACGAAACAAATATAGTGATATCGTAGCTCAGTCAATAACTACATTATTGCGTGTTCCATTAGTAATGCTGAAATAGCTAATAACAATTATCCAAATTTGATGCCTAGACCTTCATAAACACGTAGGTTTTTGCTCGAGGTCTTTGGATAGGAAAGCCCTTAAAGTCTATTGTTGCACGTGACGATATAACTCACTTTTTACAGATAGCTAATCACATGTTTTAACCTAAAGATGTGTTAAAAATATAGCGGAAAGTTAGTTATCTTAAACAAACCACTTCCCAAGATGCAGTATAGGGTGAAAAAATATTTAATAATTCCAGCAGTTAGATACAGTAACTGTTGCGTCACGTCCAGCCCAGACTGCAAAGACGTAGCACAATACAGTGGAAGAAGCTTAATTTGCTGGTTTCTTTTAGTGATATTTTATGGTATTCTTTTTCTCGTCTGTTGTAGATAGAAGTCCTAAAAGTTTGATTTTATTTCAAACTTCTACAACCAACTACACCAAAGATAAAAAGTAATTGCCCCCCCCTACATTTACTTTTCTATAATTGTAGTTACGATTTTGGGTCTGATTCGGGTCTCCTTTGGCTTCCCTCCGCGGACCCCTTTTGATCACCTCCACAATTGCGGGGGAATACTTATGCCACTGTTTTAAGCATAAATATAAAAATATAAAATTCACGAGTTAACCGTCATTTATCCTTCCCATTTGTTACAATTCCTATTTCATGTTATTTTCTTCCTGGTTTTGTTATTAATCATTAAAATTAAAATACAGTACTTTGCGATGTTGTCTTTCAAAAATATACTCATCCTTAGTTTTCGGTTTCTAATCATGTACATGTATGAACTACGTTAAGATTTTTCTTTTTAATTTGTAACAATTTGGGGGATGGGACAGCTGAGATGGCCCAAACAGCTATCCAGTTCACAATAAAAATTTGGGAATTAAAAAATCTGCAAATAGGGATCGTAAAAAAGTAATGAAACAAGGCTGGTGATACTGTATACATTATTTACTTGAACTACAAATCTATATTTTGACTCCACCAAATGTAATTTCAGGTAAAAGCCTTGTTTCCTTACTTTTTTACGATCCTATTTGCAGGTTTTTTAATTCACAGTTTTATATTTATCTCGTTTGTTGGCTTTTTGTTATGCTCAGCTGTTGACAAAGGATTACTTGATATGGTAGCTAACTTTATTCATTGTAATGATAATAAACATAGCTAGTAGCTAGCTGATACGGTTCATGATGATTTACTGTAGCTATTGGCTATTTGATCGAATTAATTTGAGATATAAAATATTAAGCTACAGTTGGAGATTGTCATAGAGATTTGTTTTAGAATATAGTGAACATTTATAGTTTCTGTGTAACTAAATTATCTATATATAATGCATAGCAATGGCCAAATATATGCCTAGACTAAGACACAATCCCCACAAAGCGCGTATAAAATTTTATCAGTAGAAAAGCAGCCTTTTCAAATAAAACATATATACGTCTAAAACATCGCTTTAAATAAATCTTCGTGTATTATATGGTAATTATTCTACGAATTTGTGTAGTAAAATTTAATATTATGTGTATTGATATTTTTTACTCCTTTACTTCATACATAATAAAGTGGTTGGTTGCCTAAAGACACAGATTGTATAGTGTACAAAGCATTGAGTATCTACATGTTACAATCATCTAATGTTCATCTATTATTGGCTGGTAATTCTTGTTTTACCCTGTACTTAAGCTTTTTAAAGGAACACCAGATATGTTTAAGAAAGCGTTAATGATAACATCGTTTACACTATAACTGTGAGATTTCTTTAGCTTATGTAAAATACAGAAGAAACAAATCGACTTTTCTATACCCCTACGACCTTCACAGTACCTTATATAGTATTCTACAAAGGGTTTGGGTACAATATACCTAGCTTTTTGTATTGTAAGCTGGATAGAGAATAATGATAACAATTACAAACGAGCCGGGCCGTTTTGAGCGGATTTTCTTTTCCTTGTAAATCTAACATACATACATTTTTGTGAATTTTTATATGTGTGCAGCCTTAGCAGTCAATAATAAAGGTTTTAAAGTATTGTTTGAACTGAATCTGTACTGTTTAAGATGATTGTTGCCCGAACGTTCTATTAGGGTTTTGTACAATTCCTTGCGATCCCTATTATGAACCACTATCGTAGTTCGTGATTATCAGCTAAGTTTACCGTTACAACATTAGTTTAGTTAAATTGTATATATTTAGTTATATTTACTTTACCTGTCACATCACGTCTCGTGTTTTTGGGTACACAATGTACTACTCTAAGAATACATGAGTGAAGAGGGGGGCGAGGAGAAGTGATGTTATGCGTTTTTAGAAAGGCTACATATCACATTTGACTAGTTGTTTCTTTCTTGTTACATTTAGCCTTGTTATATAATTTTATATTTTTTATTTATTTATTGTTTTAGTGCCTTCATGGGCATTGAGTTTGTTTGTGCCTTGATAAGGTTGATGAATCCAACCTGACACGAGTTTTACAAAACATCTGACATTAACTGTCACACTTAACAAGTTAAATATTAGGGGAGACGTACAGTTTCTTTGGTTGTAAGAGAGAGCTAGTCTGTAAAGAAATACACGTGCACAACTATGGTTGAGAACGAAAACTAGTGTTTATAAATTTTACTGCGTAGAGTTTTGCCGCCCTATCGAAGTAGGGGTAAAACCACCATAACTAAACTATCAGTAATGATGATTCATACGACGTCTTGCTCCAAAAATGAAAATAAACTAAATTAACTATACGCCTGGAAAAAAAGTTAAGCACCTCCAAATATTTTTCAGGATTGCTTATTGAAAAT
>NW_013671522.1:10551-13669 GCF_000517525.1 Limulus polyphemus | reverse complement strand
GTTATTTTTGTTCTTGGTTTTGCTATTAATCATTAAAATTAAAATACAGTACTTTGCGATGTTGTCTTTCAAAAACATACTCATCCTTAGTTTTCAGTTTCTAATCATCTACGTGTATGAACTACGTTAAGATTTTTTTTTAAAACATTGTAACATTTTCGGGGATGGGACAACTGAGATGGCCCAATAGGTATCTTGTATACTCCAATACATTACAATCGGGAACGGTTTGGATAACGTATTTAAGTGTGATATACAGTGGAGTAACTCTTGTCGTTCGAGTGTAATCGAAATGTTATGAGAGATAAAAAAAAAACGCTATAAAATGAATACAAGTTTTAAATTTAGTTAATTCAAATAATTTTGATTTCCAAAGTATACAATTTTCTTATACAAGTAAGCTGAAACGAATGATGCTACCAATGAGATCTGTTATCGTAATGTTTGCTTTCATTCTTTATCTATAAACGAAACCGTGAAGCTCTTTGAAGCTTGTCTAATGTAAGAGTAAAAAAAAATCCAACCACTGTTATTGTGACATTTATTTTTACTTCTTATTTAATATTGAAATCCAATAATCGAAATGATCATTATGCTTGAAACTTATTCTTTATCCTTTAAAAAAAAAAAACTACTTGAAACATATCATTTTATTTCAACATCAGAAAACAAACCAGGCCAGAGAAGGGGAATGTTGGTTTCTCTTGTTCTTTTTTCAAATTTTTCCATCAATCTTTTAGACTGAGCTGGCGTGAAATAATTTTTCCAGTCGCCAACAACTGCCTTTCTTACAAATTGAACGTCATCCATGGGTTTAATGTTATTTTTCTTCATATATTCGTTACAGTACTTAATTCCTTCTGGAACATCTTCTTGGACATTTTGTTCCTTGTTTTCATATTCTTTTATCTGTTCATTTACATTCTTCTTCATATACTCTGCGCTTGTTTGATAAAGAATCTTCTCAACCAATTTTTCATCGGAGTTTAGCATGGTTGCATAATCCTCACCCAAAAATTCGGCAATTTTGAAAACAGCACCACGAGTATCAGATTTCATGTTTTCGTAGATGAGAAACAAGACGTTAGGATCACTTCGATGCTTGTACCACGATAAAAGATTGTCGAAGTAATCCCCAAAATCGGTTTCTCCATTTAGGAAGATTTCGAAAAAATCGTCGAATGTTCCATCTGTAAACTGATACTCTGTGAGCATCTTCGTGTGATGGTAAAAGGAAACACAGCAGTCTTTAGGGTTTCTAGCTACATAGATGTATTTGGCTTTAGGAGAATAAGGGTTCAAATGAAATGGCAGGTGTGTTTTGATGGCTCCGGGACGTGGCATAATTTCCGCCGACTGAGGTCCTGAAAATTCCATAAAAGGGCATCGAATAATGAATTCTTTGAAATTTTTTATTTCTTCTCCTTTGTTTAATATGTTGTAAACAATATGTTGGGTCCAGGTTGTTCCGCATTTCGGAAAAGTAACAATAAATACATCGTCATCTTTTGGTTTATATTGTATAGTTCCTCTTAAACAATTGGGTGACATTGATTGTGGTATTCTAAAACCATCAACATCATGGTAAGCTGGCATCTTCTTGATTTGCAACATGTTTCCTAGAATGACAAAAATATGCAATCTGTACTATGACATAAAATTATTAACATGTTTTAATATGTAGAACTACAATTGGAGGATGACTGGAATAGTATACCTAAGTATTTTAGAAATATACCTTTAAAAATAAAGCAGTTCTATTGAGAGAAAAGTAAGGTTTGGATCATCAACGCACAGATAAGATACTAATATTAAAGAGGCCAACATTCGCGGGCGAATGCAACATGTCTCAACCATGCAATTCCAACGTGACCAATTTTGACACCAGTAAAATCATAGTTAAAACAGAGAAAAAAAAAAATCGAAAACTGTCTTTATCAATGCTTCGGACCTGCAAAGAGGTATCTTTCTACCAAATTCCATGTACGTCGGTTGACGTGCACATAAATAGTTCACAAAAACCCAAAAGTGTACTTTCTTCACTGAAAAATTGAGCAAAAGACAAAAAATTCTAAAATTGTATATATATATATCTGTTTTGGACCTGTGAAAAGTATCTTTGTACCAAATCCTATGTAAATTTTCCAAAATACGGCGGAGTAATTGTCAAAAAACCCTAAACTTATGCTTTGTGTGCCATCTTGACTTCCCTATTATTATTATTAAAAATGGGCAAGTCCATCATTTTTGTTTGTCAGTGTGTGTTGCATGTAGAAAAGTATTTTTGTACCAAATTCCATGTAAATTGGTCGAAACAATGCTAAGTAATTGACCAAACCCACTAAAATTATGGGTTTATTTAACCTTTGACCTAAAATGACAAAAAATGGGGATATTCCAAATTTTTGTATGTATAGAACCTATAAAATGAATCTTTGTACCAAGCCACATATAAATGGGCCGAAATGCAACGGAGTAATGGTCAAAACCCCTAAACTTATGTTTTTTCCCTATAATTACTAAAAATAAGTTAGTCCACCATTTTTGTTTGTCAGTGTGTTGCCTGTAGAAAAGTATATTTGTACCAAATTCCATGCAAATTGGTCAAAATACGGCCGAGTAATTGTGCAAAACCCCCAAAATTATGCTTCTTTTTTGTGAGCTCTGAACAACATAATAAGACTGAAATTGGCAAATCCAAATTTGTGTATGTGAAAGTGTTGGGCGCAAGGAAATTTATATTTGTGTTAATTTTCATCTTGATTGCTGTAAATATGACCGCACACAGGAGCCCAAAATGTACATTTTTTGGGGGGTTGTTTGACCTCTGATCCCATAAAATCTTTAAAAAGGTCTAAATAAATAAAATTACAAAAAAAAATTCTTGGCGTATTGAACCAATGTATAATCCCACCAAGTTTCAAGTCAGTCCGCCCAGAAATGAAGGAATGGCGGTCGATTGAAAAGTGTTTGGAAGAATAAGAACCAATAAAAAACAGAATGTCTCTCTCGAACTGGTGTATTTAAGTGTTTTACACTCACAAAAAAGAAACCTATCATTCTATAGGTATTTTAAGAACTTGTGGCATTTCGCCACAATTTAATTCTTCGTATTGTT
>NW_013671522.1:0-9516 GCF_000517525.1 Limulus polyphemus | reverse complement strand
CCCTTATCATTACGTCAGAGTCACGCTGTTTTTCTGTATCTATCTGTAACTATCAACACAATGTTGAATGATAAGTTTTACCAAATAACACGCGTAGTTACCAAAAGTATGCAAAAAGAAAGATTATACTTAAAAAGTTACAGTTTATACGTCTAATAATGGCAAACCATTAAAAAACAATATACCTAAAAAAAAAGACGACACTGTAGTAATGACGTCAAGTAATATACTCCAATCATAATTGCGTGCTCTAAAAATGTAATAAAGCAAACACTGTACGATTGTGCTTTTGTTAATTGTAGGGTTTTGAATTTGTAATATACGCTTTTCATTATCTGTTTTTTGACAATTTATGAATTATGAAACTTTCCTTTTTACGAATGTGCGGTTATAGTTTGAAAACTTACCTAAATTATTGTTATTTTTGCCACTCGAGGATTATCTGCAGTAGCCGTCCCTAATTTAGCAGTATAAGACTAGAGGGAAGACAGCTAGTCATCACCACCCACAGCACAACTCTTGAGCTACTCTTTTACCAACGAATAGTGGGATTGATTTTCAATCACGCTATAACGCCCACATCGCTGAAAGAGCGAGCATGCTTGAAGAAGAGGATTCGAACCCGTGGCCCGCAAATTGCGATTCGAACGCTCTAACCATCAGGACATGCCAGGCCCTAAATAATTTTGAAGTTAGTGAAGGATTGTGGCCGGCGTTAGTTATCGCATATATTTTCAAATACTCAAGATTGATGAAGCTTTTGGAGATGTTCAGAGGGGTTATGAAAGCAAGATTGAAGAAGTGTATAACTACTCTTAAAACGTCAAAAGTCAAGTACAAAAGGACATCATTGAAATAAAGTACAGAAAGACTTTTATGAGGTACAGAAATATTATGACATTAAGATTAATGAAGTGGGAAAACCCATCAGTAACAGAATAAAACATTTGGAAAATAAATAGTAAATGTAAAGATTAAACCAGCTACACCCTTTTTTTGTATATGTCCAAGAATTCTAACCTAAAAAGTCATTTATTACAAAATATGGAACTTAGAATCTATTTGGTCTACGCCCATGACCACTACTGTTGTGCCATCTGTGACTGCAAGACCTTCTAGGACTATACAGTTATGCCACTACTAAATCTAGTGCTAGACTTTAGTTGTCCAGATCAAGAACATTGTCTGATCAAGAAACTAATGGAATATGATGGTAAAGTACAATGGGAGGCATATCTGGTTCAGTGTGAAATAATTTTCGAAGTGGATGAGTCGAATAGCGAACAACAAGCTATTATTTTTGCTGCATATTTAAAAAGACCAGCTTTAATAACATTAAGCAACCTTCCACCTGAGAGCTTCAATAGCTGTCCTCTCCAAGAGATTCAAAGTGACACACTAGAAAGAAGAACCCAGGGAAAGAGGAAACCTTAATCAAATTTACAGAAGATCTAGAAAGGCTTGTCCAGTTATCATACCGAGATGCTCCACGTGAAATGATGGATTCATTGGTAAACAAGGATATGTAAATTAGGTTGAAGCAAACGAAAAGTATATCTTTAAAGGTTTGTTTGTTTGTTTGTTTGTTTTTGAATTTCGCGCAAAGCTACACGAGGGCTATCTGCGCTAGCCGTCCCTAATTTAGCAGTGTAAGACTAGAGGGAAGGCAGCTAGTCATCACCACCCACCACTAACTCTTGGGCTACTCTTTTACCAACGAATAATGGGATTGATTGTCACATTATAACACCCCCCACGGCTGAAAGGGCGAGCATGTTTGGTGTAACGGGGATTCGAATCCGCGACCCGCAGATTGCGAGTCGAGCGCCCTAACCACCTGGCCATGCCGGGCCATCTTTAAAGGAAGCTCTGTAGTTGGCAAGGGAACTTGAATCCATTATCACATATAAACTACTAAAGACACCATCTAGAAGTTATGGGATCATCTGATCCAGTAGTATTGCAACATCAACTCTCATTGATGATAGTCTAGAAGAACTGAAAAGATTAGTTAGAGAGCTAGTTAAACAAAATGGAGGAAATGAACCACAACAGGATTATTGCTTCAAGTGTAACTTCAAAGGACATACTTCCAAAACTATAAACAAAGGCTTTAATGGAATAACAACTCCTCCCAAAGGATACCAGAAAGAAGTGGTTGTTATAGTTGTGGGAATTGTGGCCATTATAGCCAAGGCTGTGAGGAATAAACAGGTGTTAATACACTAAAGAGTCAGTACCTAAATAATGAGCCTTTAAGCCCAAATAGATCAAAGGCGCAGCTAAGGGCTAACCAGACTTCGGAAAACAGAAATTAAGTGGACTTATTAGACGAAGTTTAGCTAAGAATGCTCCATCTGCCCAAAATGAGATATATATAAAGTTCATTATTAAAAAAAAAAAACAATCCACGGATTTATTGATGGGAATTCTTGCAGTATATTGATCAAAATTGGTTCTACAGATACAATAGTTTGACCATATTTGATAATGATAAGTGGGAAATAGTATCCAGCAATGATAAAAGAATATGGAGTGACGTAAGCAGCAAGTAAACATAAAGTTCCAGTACGAGGGAGGATGGAAGTTATCCTTACTGTAGGAAGCGTCTCTATACCTCATGATGTATGGGTAATTTACATCGAAAAAGACGCAAGGTTAGGCTAGCTTCACAGTCTATGAAGGAAATCCCAGCGCACTACTGACAATCACTACACCAGAAGTTGAACTTCCAGTGACAATAAAAATTCAGTTATTATAACACACACAAAGAGAAATACCCATACCACGACTTTTTAAAATAAATTTAAGTTTATTGACTGGACAATAATAGAACCAAATATACCAGCGGGTTCTGATGGACTAATAGTTGATAGAACTCTCGTGGATCTGAAGAATAAAGATGTAATCATTAGAGCCACGAAAACAACAAATCATAAAATTCTGTGTGAGACGTTGCAAGATGTGATGCTGTACAGGTAGTACATCAAAGTACATCAGATGTAGTCACCTTTGAACCAAAATGTAGAAAGTTCGGATGTCAAATCTTCACAAAAATACACTTTATCACATTATGATGGGAGTTGTGTAGGTCTTACAGCTGATCAAAGCCAAAGATAACGTGGTTTGCTCACGGAATATCAAAACAACCCTATATTTTAAAGTGTTCTTTTGTTGGGCAGGTTATTTTAAATTATGTGGTGAAAATAATATGAAACCCAGTCAATGTAACGATAACAATTAACGTTTACTACAGACTGCTATGACCTGTACACAGTTGTAGGCACAAGTTCACAAATAACAGTTTAATTTTTAACAAATATTTACTCATTACATTACTTATAAAATTTCACCGATCCGCTAACTTTACGTACGCGATAATTAATTATGGCGTAAATACTTCACTTACTTCTTCATTACTCAGTGAACTAAAAACAGACAAAAAGCTACACTGATTCTCATATTTATAATATAGCCTTGTTTCTAGATACTTCACAAAGTCTCTCGATCAACTAAAACGTAGCTTACGACAATATTGTAAAATAATTATCCAACCTAACTACCTGCTGTAGTGCTTATTGTAGAGGTTACTTTACGTATAATTACTTTAACCTAGTACTAATAAAGAACATAGCGCCATAGTATAAATGTTATCTACGTATAGAATGCTGAAGTTTGTTTAATACTTTACCCAATATTTATTTGATATCTTGTAAGCAGGCTTCATTTAATTTAGAAAAAGAGGTATGTATTACTGTTGTAATGTGTTCTATCACTAGGTTGTTCCCCTTCAACTCTGAGTTTGAGAATAGTTTACTACAATGACTATAATTGAGATTAGAAACAATGGCGAGAACTTTTTGAGAGAAAAAAGCTGTGAAGAAGGTCGGCAGAGGCAAGATTAATTTCTTCTTTTCCAGTGGTGGTGATGTACATGCCAGTTTAATGAAAGTCACTCCAATTGTTCATCAATCAGAAGCAAACAAGTTACAGACTTCTGTCAGATAATGGTTAAAATATGTCTACTCAAGCGCCAAACGTGACGTGAAATTAGTAAAGAGGATTGTATTATTGTTTTTTCTGTCATTTAAAAGTTTTGGAATTTTTAAAAAAGTTGTGTTTTGGGTTAATCCGTGAAGCCAATTTACTTTGGATGCAACTGGCATAGGCGAATAAACTAGGGGTAGAGGGGTATTAGCCCACTATCAGGTCTACGACTGGCAGGAGCATTAATAATTTTAAGAATGATATACCTTACATATCTGAGAGTTTACAACGCTAATAATCGAGTTTCAATACATGTAGTGGGTAGAGCACAGATGGCCCATGTAGCTTTGTGCTAAGTAAGAAATAAACGAACCAGTTAAACGACTTATGTTTTGAATTCCTTTGAATCGCAATACCTCCGGTTATTAAAAGTAACCACGATTACGTATCTATATTCATTGGCAATACTATACACACGATTACGTATCTATATTCATTGGCTACACTATACACACGATTATTTATCTATATCCCTTGGCTATACTCTACACACGATTACGTATCTATATCCCTTGGCTATACTATACACATGATTATATATCTATATCCCCTGCCTATACACTACAGACGATTACGTATCTATACCCCTTGGCAATACTATATACACGATTACGTATCTAAATCCCTTGGCTATACTATATACACGATTACGTATCTATATCCCTTGGCTATACTATATACACGATTACGTATCTATATCCCTTGGCTACACTATACACACGATTATTTATCTATATTCCTTGGCTATACTATACACATGATTACGTATCCGTATTACTTGGCTACACTATACACACGATTATGTAGAAATACCCATCTTCAGCCTGTACAATGATCATGTCGCCACCTACCCTATGATTCCACCATTCTGTAGTCATACACTTCCGTCCCTCAGTGGCTCAACGGTAAGCCTGAAGGCTCACATCACTGAAAATTGGGTTTCGATACTCGTTGTGGGCACAGCACAGATTGTGTAGCTTAACGCTTAACAACAGAAAAACATACATATACTCCCTTGAAGTTCTATATAGCAGGATAATTTTTACATGGATATGAAACAAAATAGATTTATTTCACTTTTCTAGAAACTCACATTTTATAAGTTTCGTTCGCAGTACGACTACAAAATTCATTATCACATGTATAAACAGGGATATGAAATCCATGGTCACAAGATAAGGAAATAATATTGTTTATCAGATTAATAAGTATTAAAGTTCGTCTTTTTAGAATATTCTCTCTGTGAAGTCCGACATAACGATTTTCATCGTGTAGCAAAAATAAACTTAAAATAGTTTTACTAATTTATACATAATTCATTCAACAAATTATTAAAACAGAAAATTCAACTAATTTCACTACTGGATGAAAGTGTTAACTTTTTAATGAGATGCCTAATCTGTATTAAGTCTACAGTTAGTGTTTAATTCCCAGAAATGTATTATATTATAAAACTCCTGGCAATTTATTCGCAACTTTTTGAAATATTCAGATAGTAAATGTAGCCTTCATGAAATGTTCTAATAAGTTATTAATTAATGTTATAATTCAAAAACTCGCATGGACATACAGTGTTATAAGATTCTCACATCAACGTTGAAGAAAAGCGGCAGTCCCATTGTTACCTGTAACTGTAGAACGTGTTTTTATCTTTGATGGATCTATGAGGCGTTTCGTGTGATTATTCTTTTTTCAAAGAACAAAAGGGAGTTAACATACAGACACAACCTTCATGTGTCGCGATAATAACCTGTTTATTTTCTAACGTACTTCTCAAAACAGTGACATATAAAACAATCAAACTAGTGCTAAAAACAGAATCTAATAATATTTCACTGTCGTGATACTGCTGCATTTGGTAGAATAAAAAACAACAACATTACTATTAACTTCCATTGTAACAGGCCAAGATTTCAGATCGGGTAGATTATATTCAAATATACTGGCTGAACCATTGCGACGAAAGTGATTGACCTTCAGTGTGACTTTGACCTTTGAACTACATTCACCAAAAGATAATCAACTGATCATTGAATGACACCCAATCTTTGCACCAAATATAATTACAATCAGATAAAACTTTTTATACGTCACTGTATATATATATATATATTAGAGAAATATATATATACACAATGCTGTCTGTAATACAGAAATTAAGTATTAGAGAATCGCCTGTAAGCAATCCTGCTACCTACCACACTATGATATAATAATATAGGATACGTGGAAAACATAGCTTCGACCAAATACAGAGACAATTGTGAAAAATTTAACTTATTGTTCTACTTTTTTTATTCTTCAGCCGATAAAACAAAAATTCCTGAAATAAATAATCTACTTTATATTTTGTTTTGATTATCATTATATAGATTAGTGTTTTACGGCTTGTAATAAGCCAATCGTTACTACTGTTATACTTCACAATTACTATATACAAATAAAGAAGTTTGACAGTTTTGTGGTTCACAAAGTTGAGAGTACAATATGATTACAAAATCAGGTGTTTTACTTGATGTCAGAATTATAAAATATAAGTCTTTTCGCCAGTTGTCAAAACACAAGGCTTTTACTTATATTTCTTAATAGTATAAATATATACTCTGTTGTTGTTGGGCTTAGGATTAGTCTACAATAGGTGACTTTAACTTGTTAGCGATAAATTCAACGATGAATAAACAGCGCACACTTTACTTGTTTTCAAATAATATATATGATCGGAACAAGTTAAACGTATGTACAATAAATTCTTCAGACTATAGAGATTCCAGGCATATCATAAACATTATTTATATAGTTCTATTCTTCCTACCAAAAGTCCACTTAGCCTTATTCAATTACTTTAGAATTTCAGTTGACAAGCCGAACTATATTCTCTATTACTATCGCACTAGTATTCTGTGTGTGATTCACTTACAGTTGTGGCGCTAGTTACCGTAATCGTTTGGTATTTTTTCTTCTAAGTGTCCTCTGTTCCTTTTGTCAAAGTGCACTCAGGCTGATTCAATTTCTTTAGAACCACGCTTTGACAAATAATTTTTATTCTTATCTCCTATTAGTCTTACTCTGAGACATTAAACGCTAGGCCTATGTCAATCGTTAGGCCTATCGCTTCTCTGGTAGTTAACTTCACGCCGAACTTTTCCTTGCCCCGTAACTTTATCTTTTCCTTGCTATTATCTGTTTGCTGTTTTCGCCCTTCTCACACTATTTATATGTCTATCACTTAATCGTCTTCCCGCCTCGTATATTCTCGACGTCAATGTACTGCATGCGACGTTCGATAGTCTCAACATCAATGACTTATAAACACAAAGTTCAACAATTGTATGCTTTTAACTCTTATTATAACAAAAAATAAACAATAATAAAATATTCACTCACAAAAATAAATTAATCAATAATACGTAAACTAAACAGTCTTTCATATAATGACACTTGGTGTTTGAATTTTTTTCTCACAACACTATACTGCGTAGATTTCTGTGTACAAAAGATTGGAAGTCAATTAATCTGTCAATCATAATTGGTTTAAATTCTGTGGCCAATAATTCTTCTGGAGATACAACTGTCTGGTTTTTATTTACCCTGTCTTGCTACGACCGATTAGAATCGTGGGTGGGGTGGGGTCGTATACGCTGGGCAATAAGAATTGTGCAAGACCGACTCAGAGAAGTGCACCAGCTGTTTTGTTTATCGCATGTGTTTTCAGTTTAGGTTTTAACTGACTTAATTACTTAATTAGCAGTTCTGCTGGTGTAAGAAAGTACTTATGTAATGCCCCAAATTGGAAAAAAAGCTTTGCGCTTAACAACCAACAAAACAAACAACAGCAACAACAACAACAAAAAAGACAGAGAAGAGGTATATAAAAGCAAGTTGCCCAGTTGCGTACATTAAACATATACAGTCTCCTTTACACTCTCATACCACGCTAACATTTCTAGATGGAAATCCTGTGCAAGGGATCCGCTACTTGTAGAGTCTAGGAATGAATCAGACGACTGTTCTTTCTCTAGTTTTGACCTGTGAACAGTAAAATATATATATATATAAGGAAAGTTAATTCTTCACGAACACGGAGTTATTGTTTGTTTGATAACAATACTACTATCTATTGGGGTCCGAAGTTCGCATCGTTTAGTCGGCCCTGACCCATGGGCGACTAAAATAGCAAAAAAATAACCTAGTCGAACCAACAAGGCCTACTAGAATTTTGAGCATTTCCCCTCTTTTTTCCCTTGTTATCAAGCATGTGTTTCTATACGTTTTTCCTAAAATCATAATAGGTGGGTAAGTCACGTGAAAGTACCTTCTCTACCTCAACCTATCACTAGCGTTCTGGGGATTCCTGGCCTATTTTTAGACATTATGGGAAATCCCTATGACGTCTGAAATGAAAATAGTGTTTTGGGAACATGTGAATTGCAGGATCGATCCAAACGAAGTATGACGAATATTAACATTTCAAATGAAAAATACCTTACATTTGATCAGTATTAAAATAGTAATATCAAGTCCTGTTAGTTTCTGTGTTAGCTGGGTTAATATAAAGATTATGCACATTCCAAGAGTGATATAATCAATATCTGTTGTTTTCATATTGAAGAGTTTTGTTTCGTGTTACACAAATATGTACACATATATATATGTTTGCAACTGTGTCTTTCTTTAGAAAAAAAAAAACATATATAAATGTTCCTGGACTGGACCAGTTAAGCCTGATAAGGACCAATTAGAATCTTTAGAGGACTGGTTAGAATTTTTGTGAAGGACCGGCTAGAAATTTTGCGAATTTCGGACCCTGACACTTATTTATAATTAGTATTACTTCTCAAGATATACAATCACAGTGAAATATAAAAATGAACGAAATTCTTAATTTGTTTGGTAAATCATATAACTGTTTTGTATTGCAGGAAGCACATTGTTAACTTCTTTGGTAAATCATATAACTGTTGTGTATTGCAGGAAGCAAATTGTTAACTTGTTTGGTAAATCATATAACTGTTGTGTATTGCAGGAAGCACATTGTTAACTTGTTTGGCAAATCATATAACTGTTGTGTATTGCAGGAAGCACATTGTTAACGTGTTTGGCAAATCATATAACTACTGTGTATTAAACTAATTTTAGAAACACATTTATTATCATCAGTGTCTGAACACACGCCTTTTTATAATACACGTATAGTATTCAGACGAGTATATTATGCCTAACATTTCGTACGTAAGTATGTATACGGTGCTTTACAGTACAGTTATAAATACATACGTGTTTACAGAAGTATAAATGATTTTGTTTGTTTGTTTTGAATTTCGCGCAAAGCTACACGAGGGCTATCTGCGCTAGCCGTCCCTAGCCGTGTAAGACTAGAGGGAAGGCAACTTAGTCATCACCACCCACTGCAAACTCTTGGGCTACTATTTTACCAACGGACTGACCGTCACTTATAACGCCCCCACGGCC
>NW_013671521.1:51249-58163 GCF_000517525.1 Limulus polyphemus | reverse complement strand
AATACAAACACTATAACGAACGAACGTTAACTTCAACAATACCCTGTGACTGCAGTTCAATTACTCACTATCTACACACACATTACCTTACATTCCCCTCTTTTATATACCAGCCTACCCTATCTAGTAAATACTAGAGCATTCGCCAAGATACGGGATAGTTCTAGAAACTAGAGGGCGTGAGAATAGTCACGTCATCTCGATGACGCAACAATATTTTTTCAACTTTTTTATACAGTGACAGTACAGTAGTATTAGAAGAACTGGCAAATTCTGAACTCAAAGGGGTTTACAATTTAAAAAATAACAGTTATTGCTGAGGCTCACCCATTTTAAACAAGTGTTAGATAAACAGTATTGCTCTAATTCTATGCATTTTTTCCTATTCAACTATTCTTGAAGTTGAAGTTGACCCATAATGAAAAAGACTATTGATAAGATAAAAAAAATATATATATTTATTTACAAAAGCTTCGAATTATTCCTAACAAATGTATGAGTGTCAAATAACTTATGTAGAATACATATAGGTCTAAAGATGTTTCTAATTATTTGTTTATAGTTAAGCACAAAGCTACACAATGGACTACCAGTGCTCTGCCCACCACGAGTATCGAAATCTGGTTTCTAGCGTTGTAATTCTGCAGACATATCGCTGTGCCACTGGGGCGGATGTTTCTAAGTCATTAAGAGTCGGACAGTCTTGTGCTATGAGTATGATTTTTTCCAGAAATGAAAGTCTAAAGATCCTATAGTAATAATGAAGTGTTGTGATCTGTGGTTTCATCATTTTAAAGAATATTTGAGTGGATGGGTTTTGGTAATGGATGGCCATTCTATGGGGTACTCCTAAATGTTCAAAACTAACCAATGCTAGAAACCGGGTCTCGATACCTGTGGTGGGCAGAGCACAGATAGCCCAGTGTATAGCTTTGTGCTTAACTTAAAAACAAAATAATCAAAAACTAATTTTCAAGTGGCGTTTCAACAGCTTTTGTGATGTCTAAATTGCTATTTATACTGTAAATTTACATACAGTAGCAGGGATATGAAGATTAGTATACTCAGCAAGGGGAATAGAAGGGCTAGAGCCTTATAGAACTTACAATAATAGCCTAGTTTAATATTTTATAAAGTCATTATAGGTCAATCTATTCTATTTCTTTTTCATAGAAACCTCATTTCACACAATTTGTTTTATTGGAAACGTTAGATGGGAGTTTTAATTATTATTTAAAATCCTGTGCACAAATAAGGGAATAGTTATCTGCTAATCATAATATGAAAATTAGTTTTATACAAATTCAATGTGTATTCATTTTATAACATTAAATTTTTAACCTAGTTAATATTAAATTAGACATAGTTATCCTTTACTCAATATATTTTATTGTCCTTCTAGTCTAGTGTAGGGTATCCTCTTGCTAGATATACAGGGTAAACTGTACAATATGTGAAAGCAATTCAAAGAAGATTACTGAACACATGTGCTAGCTAGTAAGATACACCCACGTAAATAGATCTTATTTCATAGCTTTATGTCTTCAGTTTGTAATTTGTAGTAGGTAACACAGTATTTGTATGGCCTAATACTTAAGGATTATGTTATTTAATGCGTTAGTGCTTCAGATGGATAAAAAAAAAACGTTGCAGTTTTATGTCAGTGCTGTTTTTGGACTCAAGACATGTACCAAGTTACAACATTGGAACAGATCTGTTGGATTTTGCACAAAGTTACACAAGAGTTATCAGCGTTAGCTGTCCCTAATTTAAAAACGACAGTTTGTTTGTTTTGGAATTTCGCGCAAAGCTACACGAGGGCTATCTGCGCTAGCCGTCCCTAATTTAGCAGTGTAAGACTAGAGGGAAGGCAGCTAGTCATCACCATCCACTACCAACTTTTGGGCTATTTGAATTGAATAGAATATACTGCCACGTAATAACTCCTTAATGGTTGAAAGGACAGGCATGATCAGTAACCCTAACTATCAGGCAATTCCTGGCCATTGATTCATGAACCAAAGTCCTGATAATCAAAGAAAATTCAAGTAAACAAGCATCTCAAGTTTGGTGAATACAATATAATGTTATTCTCCTATGTGTGTTCCTGTTTGGTATTTATGTCACCTTTGACTGATGATTGTATAGGGTAATAAATACATGTTTAATTCTTATTGTCGTAAATGTTTCTACCATTAAATGAGAGATACATTGTCGTATATTATCAGAGACTTGTGTTTTGGGAATGTTAACATTTTTCTTACCTGAAAAGGTATTTAAGGTAGATACTCATCTCGGTACACAACTGATAGCTATTACCTTGTGCTAAAGATTTTTGCCCATTTGCCAAGCCTTGAACTAAGGTCCCATCCCTACATCTATTAACACGAACTGTGCTAGTCTATTATGCAGTCTGCATTAAACACATCCTCCATACTCAACAAAGCCCACTAGTACCTTATTCTTGATTAAGGGAAAGAAACACACCAGAAGAGGAGAAGAAGGATAGGAGATTTTGTCGAAAGGTGAGTATCCATCTGTAATACATTTGCAAGTTAGGAAAATGTTAACTTCAGAAACATTACAAACCTCTCCATAGAACTGATAGTTATAATCTCACATTGAGAAGATGATGGAGAGACCAGTGAAGATAAAGAAAATTAAAAAGATGAGTTCCTATGTGATAATATGTATACATATATATATATATGCTTCCCTGTTACGACTGTTGAACAAGTAAGGTATGAACTGGTCTTTTAAGACCCTCTTCACGAAGCTTATGCATTGTTTGAACATGAGCATGTTTCTCGGATTTAAAATTTTTGTGGTTATGAAAACACCACCTGTTCTGTGTAGTGCATCTAAATCATTACTTACAAAACAAGGAATGTATCAAAAAACAGTCATTCATTTTTTCTTCCTATTTATTTTGATATTTAAGCAAAGTCGATTAAGTAAGTTGTAACAGCAATGGTTGTCGAAAAGTTCAAACCACAACGTTAAATAATGTAAAAACACTACTATACAAATAGTTTTCACACAGGCTTATAAAGCATGAACCACTTTTTTAGAAACGTCCACACCTCTAACAGTGTCTACACAATTTGAGAAATTTTAAGAATATTCGATAATAAATCTATGTTTAGTTTATACAATCTAAATCTAATTCTGGATTCTTTGATACAAGCTCTTCCTTCTCACAATACACACTGACTAGATGTCAAGGTGAAATATGCCTTTCTTGGGGAAGGCACCAGAATTTTGAGTTATTCTATTTATATAATCATTGGGTCCAGGTGTACGATGAACTAATAGTAAATCCTGACTCATGCATCACAACTTTCATTCAGTCGCTAGCATTGGGCTGTAAAAATAATAATAATAATAACGTCTGTATAAAAAGACAAAATAGTTAAATTTTTCAAATTCCATCTGTACACCTCTCGAGTTCAACATTGTCAAGGCCTGAGATTATTGTAGCTGGATCAGCTAGTAAACTACTTTTGATACTATAAAAATATTGTAGATTGTTAAGTAACATTGCTGTTGAGGTCTTGAGATACAGAAATTGTGACTTTGAAATCAATTTTACAGTTATAGTGAAAAGGTAAAAAAAAAAAATTACTGAAATTTTTCACAAATCTCTGACCATCAGGATGTGTTGCTAGTCAAACAGCAATGTTTGGACTTTCTGTCCATGGGGTGTAGTTGTGTAGAAATAGCCATGTTGCTAGTCTTTCGTGGCTGGCCACAATATGTTTTACCTTATCATCATTCTATTGTATGTGGTTCTTATGAATCAATTTAAAAACAGTTAGGCATATCAGCTAACATATATCTGCATTCATAACCCATATGCATAAATGGAGAATGATCTGTATTAAAAATTTAACACTGACCTTGTGAAAGTATGTATCGTATTGGTCAATAGTAATTTTAAGGTGGTTGACCTAGTAGCAATATGTTATATATATGGATAGAGGGCTTGAAAAAAATGTTACAATTTAGAAATACAGAAAATGAGAGAGAGATAGTTCTTTACTACCAGAGTTTCAACCATCAACTGTGTCAATCCAGTCTTTGGGTCATAAAATACAGGACATCATGGTCTGAAAATAGTAGTTGGTAAAAACAGGATGATCCTGATCCCACTAATGTTTACATTCAGCAAAGTGATACAGTTTCTGTATTTTATTATGGTTGACAAATGCTTATCATTACCAGTCCTTCTGGACTCTTATGTGGAAAGAATGGATTAGTGGGTTAAGCAACTTAGAAATCAACCTTCACACATCATCACTACCTTCGACAATACATCTCTTCTATTATTACAAAGGAAATTATGCAAATGTGCTGTGCAAATGCATATGCAGTACTTTTACCTCATTGGTTTAGTTAGTAAGGTGAAGATTTGAAGTTCATATGAATTCTCCAAGATTTTCACATTTACATGTTTCTTATTGTGTGTGTAATTCTAACTTTAGAATGTTTGTTTGTTTTGAATTTCGCGCAAAGCTACACGAGGGCTATCTGCGCTAGCCGTCCCTAATTTAGCAGTGCAAGACTAGAGGGAAGGCAGCTAGTCATCACCACCCACCGCCAACTCTTGGGCTACTCTTTTACCAACGAATAGTGGGATTGACTGACACATTATAACGCCCCCACGGCTGAAAGGGCGAGCATGTTTGGTGTGACGGGGATTCGAACCCGCGACCCTCAGATTGTGAGTCGAGTGCCCTAACCACCTGGCCATGACATTAGAATGTTAGTCAAGGAATGTGGCTAAGTTCCTTCTGCTTTAATTACCTGCTCATTCTCCAATGGCATCATGTGTACCTTCTCGTGGGAAAGGTCGTCGTACAATAAGATAAAATATGTCAATATAATAAGTGATATTTGATATTAATAAGTCAGCTTATACTTTAATTAAGGATATATTTCCCTTATTTTACTGTTGAAATGACCATTATTGGTGAGAGTAACTCATGTGTCCTGAAAGAAATAATATTATAGAACCAGGCAATATCATGCTATGTTCACATAGTCAAAAACAAGTAGTAATGGTCACGTATAAGTAACAATATTAGTTTTCAGTCTTGAAAATCAAGTTCTTAAGTTAACAAATAAAATTTGACAGTTTTTTCTAGTCTAATAAGTACAGTTTTCAGTCAAACAAATCTAGACCTCAAGTGAACATCCCATCTTTTATCTATTGAACTTGAGATTTTTTGATTAATTTAAATGAATATAGATTGAATAATGTGTAGTAGAGCAAAAAAGCCAAAATTAAGATCTATGATAAAATGCGAATCCAAAGGACCAGGGTGTATGGAAGCAGCTAGAAAAGATTGCTTGTGCAGTAACAACATCATATGTAAAAACAACCAGCACACTCACCCACATCTTAATATCGACAGTCACCAATAACCTGGTGCAGAAGACCTTTTACGAGTTGCCAGTACCACCAGCCAAAATGCCATGGAACTTTATTTGTTTGCAATGGAGCACGTATGCCACCACTTTCAAGCCTAAGCAGTTCATTGGACTAATTGGAAAGTCGGGGAGATGACAGCAGGAGGTCAACAACTCTTTTCAGGTATGGATGACTGTATTAAATAAAAGATGAGCTGGTCTTCATCGAATACAGTCTCCAGAAGGGTCAACCAACATCTGGAAAATGTTAGCAGAAGACATAACCAACTAATACACACTAAAACTCCTCTCAATTCAGGAACGATGCTGCCAATTATGTCGTTAAATATGTCAATAGTTTTTGTGTCAACATATTTGTAATACGTATATGACAATATCAAACACAGCTTCTTAAAGTATAATATTTTTTAAAAAATCATTATTGTTTTTTTTTCGTTTTACTAAATCTTTGCATTAACTATTCCCATTTTAATTTCCACATGTATGTACCTACATTTAGTTGTCAATCGATTGAAGGTTTACGTTCAATTAGTATATTACATTTTTAGTAATTTGGTCAGTTTTAGTTTAGTTCAATCGATTGAAGGTTTACGTTCACTTAGTATATTACATTTTTAGTAATTTGGTCAGTTTTAGTTTAGTTCAATCGATTGAAGGTTTACGTTCACTTAGTATATTACATTTTTAGTAATTTGGTCAGTTTTAGTTTAGTTCAATCGATTGAAGGTTTACGTTCACTTAGTATTGTTGCGTCAGCGAGGTCACGTGACTAGTGTCACGCCACTTCTCTCGAACCTTCAGGAATAGTCGGGAGATTACTAGATATAGGGTAGTCTGGTATATATATAAGAGGGTGACGACGTGACGGGACAATATGTGTGTAGGTAGTGAGTAATTGAACTGCAGTCAGGAAGTATTGTTGAAGTTAACGTCGTTATTATAGTTTGTTATAGCGCGACTGTTGAAGTTGAGTGTATTGTAAAGTTATATTCGGAAAGAATAAACCAATCTTATTAAGTAAGGACTTGTGTCGCTAAAGTTTCGTCAGAACGAATTTAGGGAAAATCAATTAACGAACGGAGACGTAACAAATTGGTGTCAGAGAGTGGGATAGAAGATAAAAAAAAAAATGGAAACGAGAAGCGTCAAATCAAACTACAGCTTAGCAGATTTGATGGCAGCAATACAAGAACAGCAAAAGAAACAAGAAGAACGAGAAGGGAAATTACAACATTTGTTGGAGGAAAAAGAAAAGAAACAAGAAGAATGAGAGAATAAACAAGAAAAGAAACCAGAAGAGAGACAACAGCAGTTGCAAGAAAACCTGCAACAGTGGCAGCTCGAACAACAAAATAAACAAGAAGAGAGATTACAGCAGCTGTTTGAGGGAAAAGAAAAGAAACAAGAAGAACGAGAAGAGAAATTACAGCAGTGATTGGAGGAGAAAGAAAATAAACAAGAAGAAAAATTACAGCAGTGGC
>NW_013671521.1:43636-50399 GCF_000517525.1 Limulus polyphemus | reverse complement strand
TTAAGATACAAGTGAAGCAAGCACACCCCTCTACCATGCAGGATGCAATGGCCAGAGCTCTAGAATTTGAATCCTACGGTAGGTCCAGCACAGAGTAACCGAGGATGGTACAGTCATCTGGATTCAAGGCCAGAAAAGGCTTTCAGAGAGGTTTGAGGGACTTTGCTGGCACTGTAACAAACCTGGGCACAAGAGAGCTCAATGCTGGAAACTTCAACACAGGGGAGACGATACAGCAGTAAAGGCTGCTACCAAGAAAGGCTGTTGGAACTGTGGGGAGCAAGGACATCAGTGTTGCGTCATCGAGGTCACGTGACTGGTGTGGCGCCACCTATTTTCTAGAACTATCCTGTACCTTGGCGAATGTTCTAGCATTTACTAGATATAGGGTAGTCTGGTATATAAAAGAGGGTGACAACGTGACGGTATTGTAATAATGTGTGAAGGTAGTGAGTAATTGAACTGCAGTCAGGAAGTATTGTTGAAGTTAACGTTCGTTAAAACGTTTGTAAAAGAGCGACTGTTGAAAATAAGTGTATCGGTAAAGTTGTATTCAGAAAGAATAAACCAGTTTTATTAAGTAAGGACTTGTGTCGCTAAAGTTTCGTCAGAACGAAGTTATGAAAAATCAATTAACAAACGGAGACGTAACAATACTTAATAATAACAATTTTAAGACAGTAGAAGTTATGTTTTATTTAAGGTTTATAACACTAATCTGCCCTTACATTGTTGTTCCATTTTGATATATTCCTAGACGTTAATGTCCTTAAAAGTTGATAAATAGGCATCTATTATAGTACTAACTAACTTACTCTGTAATGTCGCTAACACTAAATAATACGTGTAGTATTTATTATCTACTCGACACTATAGAAACATATTTAAATGTTTCAGGCCAATTCCAATATTTCCCACACAATGCTCAGGATCATGATCAAATATTGCTAGTATCTTCTCAGATAAAAACAAAGAGAAGAAAACATTTAAAATTTCAACTATTTCCTAATGTTCAACAAAAACTTTGCCAACAAAATCCTTTAAGAATCCAGTTCCAGTTTATCTTTAACATACTTAATAAATCATTGCTATTAGTTTTCGCATTATTAGCCACCTGTTTCTTATAAGCTCTTTCTGATTTTTAACCCAGTCCTTAGCTTTCTTATAATTCTATAAATCACCCAACCTGACTGTCAATTTAAATGTATGGCATATATCCATGGTCTTCTTCTTTATGTCCTTAGTAAATAAATTTGGTTTCATCTTCGTGTTATCCTTTTCCCGTTTTATTTTATTTCTTTTTATCTCAACATGTACCAAAACATCAAACCTAATAATGCAATGATCACTCTTTCACAAATGTTCCCCCTTCTTTGCCTCTTGAAACCATACTCGCATTAATGTTTAACAATAAACCTGGAATGGCATCACTCTTTAACAATTTGTTATAGAAAGCCACTTTGAATCACTTCAAGAAATCTCTCTTCCTCACTATTTGGTTAAATACAGTCCTAACCCGTATATAATTATATATCATTTAATAAGTCTATTTCTATTAAATAGCTGTGTTATAATCTGGAATTTCAATATAATTTTATTTTTCATGTTTCACAAATGTATAACCAAGGTTCATTAAATTCATTATATCATAGTCTTCCGTTGTAATAAGAATCATTAACCCATTTATATTGTCCCTAATACTACAAACTGTTAACATTACTAACTGGGGGAAAAATCGTGCTTCGTGTATAAAAATTTATTTTGATTGTGATACTTTGTATTTGAATGCCCAAAGTATATGAAATGTAAAGGCAATGTTGTGTATCTAAATAGATTAAAGCAATTAAGTTACTTGTCCAGACTATTCACGTAAAAGGTTAGGTATGTAGAGTTCTGAACAAATCTATTGGTCGTGTGAAGCATCTCAGTGACTGCAAGGTTAAACCTATTTCCACAATACTTGATATCCATCAAACACGTCTGTTACAAAAGACAATTATCGATTGATTTATGTAGTAAAATACACCAGATCTAGCAACGCTTTGAAAAATCTGCGTATTGGGAGCAAGAATTGAAACTCATTACGTTAATGGAACTGGTACGCTAAGCGTCTATAAACAAATGAAGAAATTCACACACAACACCTCAACACATAAACACTATTGTCTGAGATGGAGCTGTGAGGGATGAAAGATCCATTCCCCAAATACCTCTCCCTTTGCAATGCATAGTACTATCTAAACCCACCCCTTCTTTACGCATATGGTGATGTCATCTGTAATTCCCTACTTCTAATTTAATTTTTGCATAGTTTAACGAAACTAGTTAAAGCTGCACTTCATATACTACGAACTAACTGGCTGCCTCAGGGTGGAGAGGAGGGATAGAGACGTTGACGCTATAGTTCCATGAAAGTAGAGATCATTACTAGGGGCACGTTGCTAGAGGACATAGTTCCACTAAGTGGCAACATAGGGTGTTTTGGGAGTGGAGAGGATGGTGAGGTCATCTATGATGATTGTGCAGCTAGTTCATGAGCGAACCACCAGAGGGTAATATAGATCAATAGATATCAACATGTAATCAAACTTATAGTAACAATCAAAGTCTTAAATATGAATGATTGGCACTTGAGTATAATATGAAATTAAATAAATAATTAAAATCAACGTTTTATATTTATATAATTTTAAAGATTTTATTGAAGCCATCAGCGGCTTCTACTTTAAAAGCACACTCTATATGTACATGTTTCGACGTCCTCTTCAGGAGTTATTTAGAAGACACAATAATTTATACTTCTTCCCTTGTCAGGTGATATTACATTGTAGTTACTTACATAATTCTTTGGTCAACATTTATATTACATCATGCCAAATATCAATGCACTGACTTGATGTCCTTCATCTGTGCTTAGTACTTCTTTTTCTTTTAAATTTTATTACTTCTAGTGATTCACTGACATTTAAAGCTGTAATATTATGAGGTTGAGCTAACATTGTTGTTTATTTCCATAAAATTGTATGTTGTTTTATTTTTAAGTGTTTTGCTATAGCCCAGTTTTCTATTTTATTATTTCTTACATAACCTTTATGTTCCTGTAATTTGTATTTTAAATTCCTTTTAGTTTGACCAATATAAATACTCTTACATTCACATTCTACTTTATAAATCCCAGTTTTATATTCTAATTCTACTTTATCTTTAGTATTCTCCAACATTTCTTATTTATAGGTTTAAAGATGGGTTAAAAGTTGTGTTGCTTTTAAAAGCTTTAAATAATTGACCTGTTAATCCTGGAGTATATGGTAAATGTAAAGTTCCTTTTTTGTTTTTTCATAAATAGATCTTAACATAATTTCTAAACTAATATTGAACCTTTGCTAAGTTTTAAATGCTCTACTTTCTCTTTCAAAGCTCTTTCAACAGCTACATACTTAAGGAATCATATCATACAAAAACCCAAAAAATTTCTGCATGTAACAATCTGTTACTGATTAAAGCTTTTAAGAAGCAACAAAACTTTTATCCCATCTTTAAACCTACAAAAAAGATTAAAGAACTGTTAAGACATATTAAAGATAAAATAGAATTAGAAGTTAAACTATAACTTACGAAACAGAATATGAATGTGGGAGTATTTATATTGGACAAAATAAAGGAATGTAAAATACATATTACAGGAACATAAAGGTTACGTAAGAAATAATAAGCCCCCAATAGCACAGCGGTATGTCTGCGGACTTGCAACGCTAGAAACCGGGTTCGATACCCGTGGTGGGCAGAACACGTAAAAACAGCACAACATACATATTTATGAACAAAAACAACAATGTTAGCTTTTAAAGTAAAAGCCCTTGATGGCTTCAAAGTTTTTTAAATTGTGTAAGTACAAAAACGTTAATTTTAATTATTTATTAAATTTTAAGCAAAGCCTTAGAATCAATAAGTTAATATAACATTCATAATGTTGTGTATACAATTATTAGTATTGAAAATCTCTTTACAACAATTACAGTTTTGCTTTATAAGTAAAACATTAAAGCTGCTATTTTAATCTCTAGTTCTTATCAACTTTATAATTTTCGTTTATATATTTAATTGCATACATTTTATATAAACGGAGTTTCTATAGACGGATAGTCTTACTAAGGATAGCGTTTGTATAGGTGGATGGTGCTACTACGACAGTGAGCTTATTGTGGGGTGTATCAACCTGTCATTAACATCTGTATTTTATAAGTAAAACTATTAGTTATTATTTATTAGATTTCTATGTGTTGTGTGTATAACAATAAATGCATAGGGTAGTGTTACTATAGGCAGACAACATTATCTTAGCTTATAGGATGATTAATTAATCAGTAGTATTTTACCATATTTACACAACACACTTTTTACAAATATTATGTCTTGAAAAGAACGGATTTTTTGTGATAACATCGATAAATGTCAAGCAATAATTTAACATATGGCCTTACTGTTTCACTTTTATACACATGTTTCACTAGTTTGGCTTTATGGGTTAACTATATTCATATTCCATTCTTCTAGTCATATAACTATGATTTTTATTCATTGCGAAGTGTGTAACAGTAAATGAGTTCTTGACAAAATATTTTATTTTACACGTGTTGATATTACTTTTCACTCACATATTACACAAGTTTTATAAAGGCTGACAATGCTTCTATAGTGTTATTATTACAAGGTATTTCTAAGGGTAGCGTTACTTTAGGGGAATGGTATAATTAAGGATAGTGTTTCTATAGCTCTGTAGGAATTTAACGTACAAGTAAAAACCATTATTTCAACGCGACAACTATTATAACACTGTTATATATGTCACTTTTATCATGCATACTATCTTAATTTATCCATTATTTCAACAAAGCAAATATTATGGCATAGCTAATAACTAACTTTACATACTTTTACAATTATTTCCTGAAAGGATTTGACCATAACTATTGTTTCACTTTATAAATATGGCAGTTAATATAGTTCGTTGTGTTTTTAAGTATCGATTTAGTACAAATTTAATGTACTGATTATAGTTTTAATTTTACAGGCAATTTGCAACACATACTTTTTGCATTTCCTGACATTTTATATGTAAAATACTTTTCACTAATACATTTCTATATTTAATATATTGTATAACATCTTGAAAATGATATTTATTTAAATCTCTAAATAATATACAACTTCATGTTTAGCTTTATAAGATAATTTGTTTCACTAAAGTTTAGATTTGAGTTTTTTGTTTTTTGAGTGGATTCCTTGACGAAATTTCGAACCATGAGGCCGTGTTTTACCGAGCTCCTCACCCAAGCGGCTAACTTCCCTTTGGGAAGGCAACCCATTCAACGTTTGCCTACGTCTTTGCCCGTCATTATTGACGGCATCCCTAACGATTTCTCCCTTACTCAGATAAATATTTTCCTAAAAAAATACAAACCCAACGCCGCTATCGACCCGTCCAAGACGAAACTATTAAGAATGGGAATTCAACCCCTCACCCCCGAAGACTCAGATTATCTGTGTGCCCCATGGAACTCTAACCCACCTGTAGTTTGTAAGCCTCCTCGAAATAATTCTGAATTTTTTTCTGTGTTCCTGAGAAACGTCGATCTGTCTGTATCCCCTGAAGACATCAAATATAGCCTCCTTGCCATACCTAACTTCAAGATCCACGCACTGCGCAGAATCAAATCAAGAATCACAGGTCAACCGGCTCGATTCATCAAAATAGTCACATATTCTAAAACTACAGAACAATATCTTCTAACTCACGGCCTGTCTTACTACTTCTTCCGCTTCACAGCCGAGAGACCAAGAAGACAAGAAACAGCGACGCCATAACCAGATCTTCTAAGCCCACGACACATCAAAATCGACAGTATCCTGTTCTCGCCGCCACACCCGCTCCCGAGACAGAACCGCCTACCACCTCCAGTAAAACAACCGTGAAAATAAACACTAGCACTCAAACAACCAACCTCCAAATAACTTCACGACACACACAAACTATGTTACCTCCATCAACCTGGTGTAACGCCTCTACTTCTAAGGACCAAACATACTTGTTAGAAACTGTTATTCATTGGGGTGTAATTTACCACAAACTACTGAGATAGATATATCATTATCTGAAATTTGATCTTTTGTTTGAACACTGATTTGTAGCTGATGATTTGTATAATTTTTAATAATGTTTCAAAATGTATGGGAGGAAATATCTGTTTTTAAATAGTCGATACATTAGTTTTTCTGAGCCTACAAACTAAAATATTACACGCATTGAACACGCAGTGTGAAAAAATAATACTGCTTCAGTTTTGTGGTGATATTACCACTAATATATGGAATCACTTAAGTAGCCTGAGCTTAAAGTAGGTTTTCTTTGTTTATACGATGTCAAAATTTCTTATTAAGTTTTGTATAAATTCCTGTGGATAGCCATTTGTTCTTGAAAGAGTCATCAGGTTTTCCCTTCCACATTTCTTTGTTATTACAAATTTTATCAATCCTATGGAGGTAGCCAATAACAACACCTCTTTTTAGAGCGGGGGGGGGGGGCGGTGATGAGAGTGGAAATGCAAACAAAGAGCTTTAGTAGAAGGCTTATTGAAAATACCAGTAATAATTTCCCCATTCCTGACATGAATTGTAGTATATACACTGAGTGGTCACAAGTAAATAAACACCACCTTTTCAGAAAAAATGAAATTTGACAGTCATATTCACATGAATTGATATA
>NW_013671521.1:25158-42716 GCF_000517525.1 Limulus polyphemus | reverse complement strand
TATATCAATTCATGTGAATATGACTGTCAAATTTCATTTTTTCTGAAAAGGTGGTGTTTATTTACTTGTGACTACGCTGTGTAGAAACTGTGAATATCTACCTGGTATGGCATAAGCAAGTGTAAATTTTATGAAAGGGTGAACGGTATTCAAGAACTCATGGAAACTAAAAAGAGACTGTAAATTAATGTTCCACACTCCATATACTTCATCTATGAACTTGTAACAGATTGATGAGCCAATATTCCCACCTGTTTTCCAAGAATTAAGTGCTTTCAGTTCAAGTATATCAAGTATATTACAGCTAAGACTACTGCTACTCTATTCCCGATAGCTATTTCTCTGATTTGTTTATAAAATTCTCCGTTAAATCTTACATAGCCATTATTTAGCACAAACCTCAGGGCTCTTTCTAACCAATCTGTTGAAATATTTAAACGTTCTAAGTCATCTCTGTTTTCTCTAATCATAGTCATAACACAATCTATCCCTTCTTCAGTTGGGATACTAGGATATAACTGAACAACGTCCATCGTAAACAGAATAGAACTATCATTAATAAGGTGTGAGTTATTACTTAACTGTTCAAGAAAATGATATGTGCTGTCGATATGAGCAGGGACTAAGTCCAATAACGGATGCAGCAGTTTATCTAAAACCCGCGATATACTTTCTGTCGGAGATCTGCAAGTAGAGCTATGGGTCGAAGGGGTAAACCAGACTTATGATGTTTAGGACGGCCGTATAATTCATGGCCTCGACTGTTATATGGTTTTAGACCATTCACTAGCTACATAAATACCTTTCTTTAATTCATTTAAAATGATTCTATTTTTACTTTCAAGTGTTTTAGTAGGATCTTTTTTTAATTTTAAATAGTTATCATCATTTGATAAATGAGAAGAAATCTTTCGCTTATAACTATTCTTCTCTAAACCACAAATCTTTTACTTTATCAGATTCTTAAACTAAAATGTCGGTCTTACCTTTTAATTTATACAGAGCTTTCGTCTCATGAAAATATAAATTAGGTTTCATTGTGTGATTATGAAATTTCCCTAAGATACTTGACACCTTTTTGAAAGTTCTGTTCTTTCACTTCTGGTGTCTTAGGATGATCAAAAGGTGAGTTCGAAGATGGGTTAACAGATGGTTGATGGTAAATCTCTACTACTTCCATCTTGGTTTTGTAAATAATGCTTTTCTCGTTGTCGTATTTTGTGGAAAGTTTGCTGTAACGATGATAAAATATCTAATTCTATATAATCATCTAGTCTAGTTGGAATTGTAAAATTCGGTTCTCGACTGAGTAATGATTTAGTTCTATCATCTAAGTTAATGTCATCTTCCACGGTTATATTACTTTCTTTGAGAGATTCACATTCATCTGATCTAGTTTCGTTGATGTAACTATATGAGTATTTAAATTCGATAACGAGGAACCCACTTTGAGACTAATAATGGCTGGAGACGGCTTGAATGGGAAATGAAGAAAAACTTTAATATAAGTTTAACATAACAGCAAATGTACAACGTTTCGACAAGGTTTTGATGATGACCTGATGATGACAAAACCTTGTCGAAACGTTGTACATTTGCTGTTATGTTAAACTTATATTAAAGTTTTTCTTCATTACCCATTCAAGCCGTCTCCAGCCATTATATGAGTATTTATTAACTAAGGTTTCAAACTTACGTTTCAGAGTTTGTTTCTCTTTCTTATTTCTCTAACCTGCTAATAACATCACTTTGGTCTTTAATCCAGTTCTTAAAGTCCACATTCCGAACGTTTTTGATCAAATTAAATATCCTATCACAAATTTTGTCGTGTTTGTATTTCTTTTTAAACATGCAGCTAATGAGGTCATTTGTCAAACAACATCAAATATTTTCTAATCTATTGGGCGTTATCTTAAAAGATTTCCGGTAACTATTTGATCGTATTCCTTAGACCTTCTGGAATTAAGTAATATCTCGTACAATCAAGGAGAAAACCTAACTGTGATTTAGTCCTAGTACGTTTAACGAGTGTTGTAGAAAAACGATACTTGCGTTACGATGGATGTAAGGGTTTTTCTTCCAAGATCCATTAAAAGCATTGTTATCAACACATCTTTTAAGAGATGTGTAGGTACTTGACATAAAATGTGTTTTTGATAGATGCTTGCAAGTTTCCTGAGGAATTGAAAACGATTTTATATATTTCAAGGATATTTAGTTGTTCCCTTCTGAAAGGCTTTTTCTGATGGACTGGGCTTTCTTTGCTAACTAGAAACGTATTGTAGAACAACCTTGAAATCCGATTCATTACTTGACATAATACAAAAATGCATCCTTATTCCATACGAGTTTTAAAGTAACACCATTTGGCAAGAACTTATTTTGCTAAAAGATGTACTGTCTAAATGGCTGACCATATAGACAGTTTGACTACCTTGGGTACCTATGTATCAGTCTTTGGTTCCATTGTATATCTCCATCTTTAAATTCGAGATCGTCAAAACTAGAAGCTGTGTCCTTTACCCAAATGAATTCTCTTGACTTCTCCATTATAAATAATTAGTGTTTCTATGTACGTTCTATAAACATAAAGATTGTGAGATGAAGAAATGAGTTTGCCATTCAGATGTATGTCAGTTGGAGGAAATAGAGAATGAAAAACTGATTGATGGAAGCAGACTTATTCAAATATTTTTCTATGTTTAATACTCTTTGCTTTTACATGTATTATATATATTATTGTACTAGATCTATGTATTCATCTCCTGATCCTGATATACAAAATTTGGTTGGTCCACAGTCAGTCACCAATGACAGAGGATATTATTCTATCCACTGACCCTCCTTAATCACTGTATGTGACAGGGTTTTTCAAGAAGTAGGAGGAACATAATTACTTGTCAAAAATGTCAAGGCTTATTCTCTGTCTCTTGATTTTAATGATTTTGAATTCAAGGCCTTTGCATCACTTCTTTTCATTAGGTATAGCAATCTGTTTGACATCTCGAGTCAAGTTTTGAATTTCTTCTTTTGCACCTTGTTTTCCCAGCATCAACCTTGTGACATCTGATGCTAAATTTATACCTGATTTAAACTGCTTGTTTTCCTAAAGCTAATGCTTCTTTTTGTCGGAAAAGATATGGCTAAATAAAACAGGTTGCTCGTGACTTCGTTGTCAATGACTACCTGCAAAATGTGGCAAGTTTTAAACGAGGACTTATAAACATTTCAGTGATCACGTATCTGTCACAATATTTAACAATAACAGTTTGTATCAGTGGCAAATGTGCATTACTGACAATATTAGGTTTACCATATCTGATTTTACATAGAGTGAATAAAATCCACTATGCATATTAACAGTATGTGGAGCTATAGTGGGCCCTGATATCATATGATCAATCTCAAATTCGAGTAGTAGAGATAATACGGGATCAAATAAAACAGAGAATCCCTCTTTCACATTTACTTTTCTGGTGAATGAATCATAGCTACATACGGGATTCATGAAGTAATTCTTCTAATTCATTTATTATTCTAAATAAATCCTCAGGCTCCTTGTAATAACCCAGTCTAATATAAATGATTTTATTGTGAGCTTCAGATCCAGGAAAGAAGGCTATCCATCCTGTACCATCAGGTAAATTATGTCAACTATGTGGATGCTGTAGCTCAGCCAAGACCACTTCCCACGAGCTTCCGAGGTTAATATATTTCGGAATATGTGTGATATAATTCATCAAAGAATTGCTGTAAAAATAATTCTATGAACTATTGCTAGGTAACATCACGCACAACTGAATGCCGAATAATGAGTAATTGAATTATACATAACATTTTATGATGGCACTCAGTTCAGATCAGTTTGAGGAATCCAGCTATTAAACTTATTGTTATAGTGACTTAAGTTGGGTAGATCTACTAAATCAATCTGCATCAATATAAGAAAAGAGAACTTGTTTTTTGAAAATTTATATCTTACAGGCTTGTGTAGAGTTTATGTATCTTGATGCCTTAAGTATTTGCTGATGTGTGTCAACGTGTTATCTAAACATGTATGGGTTGTTCTATTTAAAAATAAGAAAGGAGTGACACTTGTAAAAGCCTTCAAGCAAATTATAAAAGAAGGTCGAAAACATTTTAAACTTCAAACCGATGCTGCAACAGAATGTACTAATCAACTGTTTCAAAGAACAGAATATTCACTTCTTTACTCCGCATAATGAAACAAGGACATCTATTGTTGAAAGTCTTAATCATATTTTTAATACTAAAATGTGGCCCTATTTTACTCATCATGGAACATACAAGTACATCACAATGTTGAAACTTTAATTAGTTTCTATAATAGTTCATATCATCGTAGTATTAAAATGATACTGATAGACATTAATCATTCTAATAAAAACGGTGTTGTAGAAAAATCTCTACATAATACCTACAAAAGTTAAATTTCGATTCCAAATGAGTTATTAGGTTGCAGTAGCATGACGCAATAATACAACAAGTGCCAATTCACAACAATTGAACTACACAACATACGTTTTGAAAACAGTTATGTAAACAAAACTATTGCTTTTACAAATAATTCAATTTAACACTCATACTATACTTAAACTATCCAACTCATAACACTCACATTAAACGTAAACTGTCATATATATTTAACAATGAGCCTATTTTCAAGATGAATATTTGCAATATTGTTTTATACTATATACAAAGTTTACTCATACAGTATGCATCAACATTTGCAGTCCCCTTGATGGCTTCAATGCAGAATTGGTAGTTCTGGAGGTACAACTCGCACTTCGATTTTACACCTTTGGATGTATGTATGAATGGTTTGTTGATGTCTAGCATTCTAAGGATTGGCGAGCTTCCTAACATGTTTTTGAACTATCGAGCTAGTTGACAGGTCTATTCCAGTCAGTTTCTGAGGTCTAACACGTACTGCTATGTATTCCTCACTTCTGACTATTTTACTCCTATCCACAGTTCTTTCAATATCTGCATCAGAACTTGTACTGTTCTTCAGTACAGTAATTCAAAGGGTGAAAATCCTGTACTCTCCTGTGGGAATTCTTAGTAGATAACTAATACTTCCTGCAGATACCTGTCCTAGTCACGTGGTCTTTCCTGCACGTTCTCAGCATGCTCTTCAAGACTCTGTTGACTCTCTCTCAAAGTCCACTACACCTGAGGTTGTATAGGGTTATAAAGAGTTGCCTAGTGCTGATGAGTCTACACACCTCTTGCATCAGTTTGGAGGTAAATTGAGTTCCCCTATCATTCAAAACTTATTTTGGAAAGCCTAACCTGCAGAACACTTCCGAGATAGCTTCTGTTACTTTCTTTGTTTCTATCTTTGAAAATGCTATATATTCTGGGTAAGGTGTTGCATAGTCAACTACTGTCAACACATACCAGTTTTTCTTGTCAGATACAAGTGCTTGTGGTTTGATCAAGTCCACAACTACTTTGATGAATGGCCCGGCTATGAGAGGCATCTCACCAAGTAGCAGCTTGGCTACCTTCACTGTAGGTATTGTTTTTGGCAGCTGTCACATGACCAGATGAATCTGGTAACATCTCTAAGAACCTCTGGTTAATGGAAGTTGCTGGTGATTCTGTCTGCCTTCTTCTTCACTTCTAGGTGTCCTCCCCCAAAGGAATCATGAGCCAACTTCATCACTTGAGTCTGGTATTCTGTTGGTATTATGATCCGTTTAACATACCCAGTAGAACTGCTTTGATAGGTCAGGTTCAGCACTTCCTCCTGGTCCTTTATTCTGTATGACCCTTCCATTTTGTCTTGTGCTTTATTTTCTCCCAATATTTCAGCAGTGAAGGATCTTTCTTCTGTGCTTCCTCCAGTTCCCCTAGACCTCATGTGAGAATCATCTTTCGAGACTTGCATGGGTATGATGTCTTGCTTGCTTTTCTTTTCTTGAGTTTTTTGTGACTCCAGATGCCTCTTCAGTCTTCTTTTTGTCTTGTTCCTCCAAATCTCTACCGTGTGATATATTGCCAATCGCCAAATCATAGAGAGGCACCTTCATACACCTACCCTCAATGTTTCCTACATTGTATGGAATATCCACATTTATTATTACTATGAAGTATTTTCTTACTGTCCCATCAATCAACACACACAGATGTACCTTGCCTGTCATCTGGTCATCAGATTCTAGACTGATTCTCACTGCTGCAGATCTTAGGACTTTCACTTTCTTGTCCCCTACTTAGCCTTCATCTACTGGCATGCTGTGGTTTGTTGGCACTTGTTTGTTGTTTGTCACTAGTACTCTTGACTCATTTGCCAACTTGAGCTGACTACCAATCATGCATTATTTGATCATAGCGATAGCACTTCCTTCTAGTGGTGAATCTGATGAGTTGTTTTGATTCTGTTTCTTCGTGGTGACAGTCACTCTTCTCTTGTTTGTTGCCATCAACAACACTGTGGGTAGCTCCATCTGCTTTATGTTGAGATTTTTGCTGCTGCTTGTTAATGACAGACTTGCACTAACTTGCAATGTCCCCCATTTTATAACAAGCATAGCATCTCGTATATCATTTGGTGGCATCCTGCTTCTGGTCAGCCACACCTGGTCTCTACATTAACTGGTTATTCTTGGACTTGCCAGTTATACTCCTTCCATGGCCATCCTTATACTGATCTACTAGCTTGATCATCTAGTCCATATATTTTGGTGCTCTCTCCTTTAGGAACAGTGCCATGTTAGTGGAGCACGTGATCATGAACTGTTCATGCATTAGAAGATCTGCCAGTCCTTCAAACTGAGTCATGTGAGTCCATCATGTGAAGTATCACTGTAGACATGCCACAAACTGAAATACAGTTTGTCCAATTCAGGTAAACTTCCGGCATATACCTTCCTTGGTAAGTTCATAGCATTTCAGCAAGGCCACTTTTAGCTTGTTATAGTCCATGGCATCTCCTGAAGGTATGCCTGCATACATTTGTAGGCCTCTTCCTGTAAGAACAGGGCTGAGACAGACTGCCCAATAAGTTTGTCCAAGTTCTTACTTTAGGCGAATATTTCATACCTCTCCAAGAAAGCATCCATGTCATCTTTTTATTCATCAAGTTTCGCAAGCTTGGGTCAGCTGGCACTGACCCCACTGTCATTATTGAGTTCATCATTTTGTTGGGTGAGCTTGGGGATTTCAATATTTTGATCTCATTCTCTGTATTTCCAGACTTTCATCTCTCCCTTCTTTTCTTTCTTGGTTTTTGTTCTCTCTCTCTCTTTATTTCCAGTCTTACCTTTCACTCCTTTTCTTCTTCCTCAATTTGTATTCATATTTTCTCTTCTTCTCATCTCTGTTGGCACGTTTCTTTCTCTAGGTCTTGTTGCTGTTTAGCAAACTCTCATAGATTGCTATCTTTCAGGAAAGTCATTCACCCCTCTTTATTCACTTATCAACGTCAGTCGACATGGTTGTATAGCATGATTGTAATCTCTACAATATTTTCTCCACTACTATACCTGTGCATAAATAGGCCTACATTTCCCACAGTTCTTTATGTCTACAGCTGTTTACCACTGCAGATCCTGGCTGTATGGCCAATGTCAGGTTTTTATGTATATGTTTGGGCCAGATTAATTACAGTAGGTGTCTGTGACTTGTTGGCAATAAATTTCAACTATAAACAAACAGAACACAGCCCACTTGTTATAAAATAATATATATTAAAACAAGTCAAATTTATATACAAGTGTTTGTTACATTGTTGGTTACCACAGTTGTATCCAGAGCTTTACATAATTGTATCTTTTCATCAAAGTCCCCACAGGCTCGTTCAATTACTTAAGAAGAAAATTGACAAGATGAATCATTCTTCTCTACTCTGTTATTACAATATACTCTGTGATAATTACACTTTAAACATCGCCACTATATGCTCTTTATTGCCAAACTCACAATCACACAGTCTAGATCTATCTATCTCTCTACCTAACTGTGTCTTATTAGCTTGAACTACATTTTGTACGAGTATTTATAGATTAACCAAAGCCTAGAACTTTCTACACACTACAAGATCTTATGATGCAACAATACTCAATCAAAACAACGAGAAAAACGTAGAAGGTTCTAGTAACATGACGAAATAATACAAAAAAGCGCCAATTTTTAACACTTAAACTACGTAAAGTACGATTTGAAAACAGTTAAGTAAACAAATCTGCGATAAACTATCTCTTCTAAAAATAAGTAAATTTAACACTCACTCTATACTTAAACTATCTAAATTATAACACTCACATTAAATTTAAAGAGTCGTGTTTATTTAACAAGGTGTTAGTGCTGAACTAAGTCCAGTTATATAACATTGTTAATTATTAGAGATGAATTAATTCCAATTAAGTAACATTGTTAGTTATTAATGCTGAATTAACTTAAATTATGTCACATTGTTAGTTATTAGTGGTAAATTAACTCAAGTTATACTACACTGCTAGCTAATAGTGGCGAGTATAACTTTAGTTATATAACATTGCTAGCAATTAGTGGTGAATTAACTACAGTTATACGATATTGTTACGAAACTAAATATTTGATTTTCCCACATATGGTTTTATATTAAAAAAAGTGTTTAATAACAATAAAAAAATTAACTATCCTCTAACTTAACACGTTGAGCTTAACTAGTACGTAGGTTAGAAACTATTTGAAAATATTGATACCTGGTTATCCAAATTTATGTTTACAGATTATCACTAAAAAACAAACATCTAATTTCAATAATATGTAAAAACGTATAACAACAACGTCCACAGAATGCATAAAAAACTTTATTAATATCAAACATTTCAACCTGTGTCTTTCTCAAGGATAAAATATCTACTGTTATTTGTTTAGTGATTCTGTGATAGTTAAAGAAAACAAACCGGTAAAACAATAAAATATACATACAAATAAGGTAAATTATAATAGAAAAACAACTCTGTTATTCTAATTACTCTGATATACCTAGAATTTATTTATACTTTGATCATAATAAAGAATAAGTTTCATCATTAGTTCTGATCCTATGATTACCTTTGTACAAAGGAACATTGCTATAATAACTATAAATCCGGGGATTTAGCTCATGTAATGAGAGAAAGATTAATAACACTCATCACATGTGCTGATCCTGCGATTAATTTGTACTAAAGAGCATTATTATAACAACTAAAATCCCCAGGAACCTGTTCTATGGTGAGAGAAAGGTCAATAACACTCACCGTATCTTTCGATATTGTGATTACCTCTGTACTAAAGGACATTATAATAACAACTAAAATCCCCAGGAACCTATTCTATAGTGAGAGAAAGGTTAATAACACTCACCGTATCTTTCGATACTGTTCTTTAGTACAAATGTAATTACATTATTATAACAACTAAAATCCCCAGGAACCTATTCTATAGTGAGAGAAAGGTTAATAACACTCACCGTATCTTTCGATACTGTTCTTTAGTACAAATGTAATTACATTGCTATAACAACTAAAAATCCGGGGAGTTAACTTGTTTAGTGAGAGACAGGTTAATAACATTTATTATATGTTTGTACAATAGAACATTTCTATAACAACTAAAAATCCGGGGAGTTAACTTGTTTAGTGAGAGACAGGTTAATATCATTTACTATATGTTTGTACAATAGAACATTTCTATAACAACTAAAAATCCGGGGAGTTAACTTGTTTAGTGAGAGACAGGTTAATAACATTTACTATATGTTTGTACAATAGAACATTTCTATAACAACTAAAAATCCGGGGAGTTAACTTGTTTAGTGAGAGACAGGTTAATAACATTTACTATATGTTTGTACAATAGAACATTTCTATAACAACTGAATATTCCAGGAACTAGCCTGTATAGTGAGAAAAAAGTTATATCTTCAGCACGAATTTGTCTTTGTTACACAATTAAAATGGACTGTTTGTAAAGTGAAATTGGGTTTTGTTACAAAATAGTAATATAGAATAAACAAGCCAAAAAAAGGATATAAGCAGATTCTAGAAATATAGAATATCGAAATCCAGTAAGTAATTCTGAGAAAAAATTATATAAAAGTATTTAAGATTTCCAGTAAATTAATGAATGTATTAAAAATGTTATAAACAATGTATAATACTCTAGGTACTGTTTATTATAATTATGCTATATTGTGTCATTCCACAGCATTGAAATGTCAGGTAGTACTGGCAGAAATTTGAACATGGCCTCATCAGATTAATGACTCAAAACTACAATCGTCTTTTGTCAGTTTTAGTATTTAATATAAAACAAGACATGCAGTATAACTTCAATAATTATACCAATTCAGAACGCACTTTATAACTGCGTTTCCAGATATCGCAAAGACAAACAGTAGAATGGAAGCGAAAGAAAATGGTCAAGGGAGTCGTCACATGGGTGATTACTGTCCATGCCCAAAAGCCATAAAAATGCATCTGAACAGGATTGGAATCTCCTCTACGAGTTTCCAAAGTGTTGATAGACCACATAGCAAAATTACAGACGAGGAGAAAAGTCACCATCTCCCGCCCTGGTTTTCTTTCCATTTGATCACTGTTTCTACAATAGCGACGAGAAGCTTCCAGGATGAATATTGTCTGTAGCGTAGCTTGGATGAGACAGGCTATAGCTGTAAGCAAGACTAATACAGTGTTTTGGTCCATCGTGAAATGACCACCAATTATACTAAACATGGTAAACACGTAAAGTCCGCTCTGTGCCACAATCAGCAGAATGTTGTCAAGTTCTATATTTCTGTAGGGATTGTATCTTAGCTCCTTCACTTGTGCAAGGGCTACAACTACTGCTACTGAAGTCAAAATATATAGTGCAAGTTCAAAGATATGAGCTTCCATGACAGCTAAATTTTTGTACCATTCTTTATTGATGAGTACAAAGAAAAGAATTAAGCTGATGATTGCCAAAACCAAAACAATAATACCAGTAAAGAGGCCTTTATTGGCATTGGTGCAATCTACTGTGTAGTGATGACGATGTCGCGTGAAAAATGGTCCATTATTAGTATTGTCGACATTGTTCTGGGCCTTACCAATGTTTTTCCACATAACGTATAAGATGGCGGCACAGATCAAACTGTACTCGATGGTACAAGGAAAGAGAAATGGGCTAGCATCTTGCACAAGTTCTCCCATGATGTTAGACCGACGACATTCATGACTAATGTATATACCTTGTTCGACTGATCTCTCTACCCGCTCATGATGAAGAGTTTGTCGCCTATTGGAGATCGTGTGGCTGTCGGTCACGTCTTGGTAGTTGTCAGCTATATAAAATTGGAAATACTGTAAATTAAAAATAGCTTCACTAAAATATGTAAAAGTAAAAGAAAGAATGTTTGTAATGAATATTATTAATGATGTATTGAAATATAAGAATATTGATAATATTGCTTAGAAAAATAAAAAAATAGCAAAATTAATGTTTTCGTTAATTTGAAGAACAGAAAATGCATTTGAAGTAAAATGGAAATTTTAATAGATATTAAATTCAGTTGAATCGTTACAGATATAAATGTGGGTACTTCTTTAATAAGTAAGTTATTTCAATACAGTTTATCAGCGACTAATTTAAAAATTAAATTTTCCAAGCGCTTACAACTGGCTAACACATAAAAAGGAGCAGTAACACGAAAATGGTTTTATAATATCTAAATAGCGGCGACAAAACGAGCCGTAGAGGAGTAAAAGTCAAATCAAGTGAAAGAGAAGTTCTGTCAGAAAAATGTTAGAAAATGTGAAGTTAGCCATCGTGGGAGTGAATAGTCTTAACAGTTGATATGTTAAAGTTAGATTAGCAGTATGATGGAGATAAGGTGAATAATTTGTCTTGTCAAAGGGTGTTCTAAACTAATTGAACCCGCCTGTGTGGACATTGACGGAAAGAAGACAATTATTGGAAGTTCGGGATACAACTGGGGTAACCCACAAGGCAACGTAAGTGTATCATTCACTGATACTATTGTGATAAAAGTAGATAAAATTTGTTTGGCTTGTCAACTGGATTCTAAAACAATTGAATTAGCCTAAGTGGACTTTTGACAACAAGAAGAGAACTGTATAGTGTTTAAGATACACCTGTGATCTCCATATTGTAAAGAAGTTTTGTACATACGTTTATCTTGTTTTGAATATATTATTTTATAACAAGTGGAGTGCATGCTATCTGTTTATTGTTCTAATTTATTGCCAACAAGTCAAAGACACCTACTGTAGAAGAATCCCTAACATCCATACATATACATATACCCAAAGTTCTGACAGATTCGAAGGTTGGTAATATTTAAGTTGTGACAAATATTAAAAGTAACAGGCTTAGACATTGATAATGACTACAATTAATAATCATTCAAAGTAAATGTTTTCAAATTTCAGAAAAAGTGTACCATATACAGTACAGTTTAACATGTAAAAAAACTTAGGTAATTTCAAAACGAAAAGAAAACATTACTGTTCTCCACAATGTGTTTAATAACTTAATTCATGGAGTTAGGAAAATACGTAGGTTAAATACAGAGATACCAAACCCTATAACCCGAGCGCTTTCGAAAGTTGGACCTTTCTTTTTCAGAGGCAAACTGTGAAAATTGTCATTTAATTTGTAAAACTGAAAACTATATTACTGTATGAGAAGAAACTAATATATACTAAGTTAGTCTAATATCTGTATATTCAAATGTTAAGTTCAAATACTTTGTAAGGTGAAAGAGTCCACAAAAGTTACACAAAGGATAAGGACGAGAAAATATAAAATACAAACTATGTATATTTAGCTATATAAGTAAAAACCGTGAAGTCAAAATTTACAATATTACTTTTAGTTAGCGTGATCCATACCTTATACATTTAGAGTTGGAATGTTTTATATTTACCTGAAAAACTGTCGTTTTGAAGACCGTGGAAGTTAAAATAGTGTATGTGTATAAACCATACATTATACTATGCATGTAGTCACACTGTAATACATAAGATGTTAATTCTGCATATCCTAACACTTTTTATGTTACTGTATAAATGGATATTGAAATTATAAAGTAGACAATCTTACTACAATGGACGTAGTATATATATATATGATCGAAATAATAAGTATGATGTCGCGCCACCTACTGAATAGCACCACAAACAATAATCCATAAATAATCCAATAATTCACACTTTGGGTATCCAAGTTTCAGACAATTAGAAATATAACTATGGTATGTGGAACAACTACTTCTTTATCACAGAACAAAGTTTTATATAAAAGTACTCTTCTCACAACAAGATTACGACTTTCACTAGGACTGTACATGAAGGTTTGATTATAACTTTATTGATGTAATTTGTAAACTTAGTGCAAGAAAACTGTTATTTCTTCAATAAAAGGTACCACTTTTAATATATAAAAACATTACAGTTTATATTATCGCAATCTGAACACTTTTCCCGTGCAGTACTTCCCAGAAAAATCCTTTTTTTAGAAAATGTTCACTTTTTCTAAATTAATTTCAATGAGTTATGAATACCGTGATTAGCAATTACCAGCACAAACAGCCGCCCATAGGGGGCGTTTCTGCCGCTAACATTAATGCAGAATTAATAGTATCAAACATTTTTGCATTCGAGGTCGTACCTTGGTGGATCAATGGTAAGTTTACAGACTTACAATGCTAAAAATCCGGGATTCGATTCCCTGCAATGGACATAACAGATAACCCAGTGTGACTTTGTTTTACAATGAACAAAGCATTCGGCTTATTTACAGACTAGGTCAGATCAAATATCTGGGTCACATCCTGGAAACATTCTATATGCTCTTCTTCCTGGAACCATCTTGCAATGCTCACTATCTAACCCTGGTAACACGCCTTGGTACACGCATCTATTACGTCATAGGCCGTGTGACCTCACAGCCTCAAACCATACCTGCTCGCTCACCTTCATGCCCTCAGGCGCTGTCACCTTTTGTGCAGTAAAGTGTTAGATATACTACTACATAAGACTGATAAATTTGCATAGATCTACTTTGATGTAGACTATATTTTTTATTTTTGAAGCATATGTATGGTTAAATAAATTTAAAGTGACTGGTCGAATGAATCGGTAGATAACGAACTCTGTACATTAGAAATTTGTGTTTCTACTCAGCATCAGACCACCTTATAATATAATCGGAATCTTTCTTGTTAAACACTACATTACTCTACAGCAATATTTATACACACATACTCACACACACATATATATATATAAAGTTATATGAGTATATGTACAACAAGTGATCTAGTCAAAAGAATTAAAAGAAATGATACAAGGCTGAAGGAAATATTATTAACTTAAGACATTATACAAGTATAGCAGCATAAGAACAAGGTGTCTATTAAAGTAATTCATACACGTATAGCAGCATAAGAACAAGGTGTCTATTAAAGTAATTCATACACGTATAGCAGCATAAGAACAAGGTGTCTATTAAAGTAATTCATACACGTATAGCAGCATAAGAACAAGGTGTCTATTAAAGTAATTCATACAGTATAGCAGCATAAGAACAAGGTGTCTATTAAAGTAAATACAAAATACTCTTTATTTTGCATTTTATGTAATGATGTATCATATTAATGATAAATTGACCATTTATTTGCGATTGTTCATTGTTTACTCCTTTATCATTTGTACGTTTTTATAAATATTTCCTATGCTGTACATATGTTTTTCGTATCGTAAATCTCTATTTCCTGTCATGACTGTTGATTTTTTAAATGGTTTTCTTAGGTTGTATCTTTAATATAAAGCAATATAGATGTAAATTTATGGAGTTCTAATTCATATTTATATTTGAGAGAGAGATAAATGTATGCAAAAAAACCATGTTCTGTTCTTCTTTCACAGTACCATTTTACGAATTCATGTTTTTTTAGCTTTTAGAGGATTTGGTGGCATAGCCAATCTACACATACCGCTTGAGATGAAGAGCAAATTAATACAGGGAGATTGAGGGGACATTACGCCTGTGCTACCTGTAATGAAACCTGAAGTTAATTATTCCAATAGTGAGTTGATTAGTACGATAATTACACCTCACCTACAAATAGAATTCAAAAAAGCATAAATGTGGATTTGATAAACCTCTCCTCCTTTCAGGCACGACAAAATTAAGCTAAAATATATGTTTGTTTTTTTCAAATTATGTTTCACTTGTTAAACTTTATACAGCAGTATTTAGTTATTAAAAACGAACATCTATGAACTGAGAAATCTTTGTCAATTTTGAATCAGTCATTATGACCAGATAGAAGCCATAATATAAAAGTTGTCAAAAGGAACATCATAACTATGATGAAACTTTGTAGAATGGACGGTTACTGTCTGTTGTAGAGACACAAGTGTAGTGTCTCTACAACAGGCAGTTGTCGTCCATTCTACAAAGTTTCATTATGAATACTCTGCTTAAACAATCTATCAAAGAACATCATAGCTATTTTATTTTTTAAGTAGTCTTTAGAGAAAAGAAATGATACCTTATCTAATAATATATATATGGAACAGAAACAACCGACTCAACAACATCTTTTATAATATAAATAAGTCCATTGCATTTCAATTTATCAAATTTCATTTGCTTATATAAATACATTACTTTGATTATCAACTTTATGCTTGCCAGATTGCGCCATAGAAATTTACTTTTTCGTCCATGAATCTACTACTCTAAACTGATAGAACATAATCTAAAAAAATAAAAGTTTCTATTTTATTTGAACGAAATAATATTGATTTCGAAAGACGTAAACAACATTAAATTGTTGTTATTGCTACAGATAATGTTAAAATATGCTTAAACAGCCATAAAGCTTTAAACAAGACTCAGCTTGTTTGTATCTAAGGCAAAAAATACGAAGAAAAAGTTAAATACATCAACATGTCTCTGCCACGCATTCCCAGCACAGCCAATTTTGATACCAGAAAAATGGAAAACAGTCTTTATCACAAGAAGGTATATTTACCAAATCCCATGTAAGTTGGTTGACATACACACGAATTTCACCTAAACCCCCAAATTGCGCTTTACTCACTGAAAAAGTGAGCAAAAGACAAAAATTCATAACTTGTCTATATCTCTGTTTGGAACTTGTAAATAGTATCTTCGTGCCAAATCCCATGTAAATTGATCAATATATGGCCGACTAATTGACTAAAACGCCAACATTATGATTTTTTTGTGAGCTCTGATCCCCCCCGAATGACTCAAAATGGCCAAATCCAATTTTTTGTATGTAACTGTGTTTAGCGCATGACAATTTTCAGGAGCCCAAAATATACATTTTTGAGTTGTTTCACCTCTGACCCCATAAAATGTTTAAAAATTAGTTAAGTTAAAAAAAAAGATGACTGGGTGTATTGGACCAAATTATAAACATATCAAGTTTGAAGTCAATCCTTAGAAAAATGAAGGGATGGCTGTGGACAGAAGTGTGTTTTACGAAGAGAAAAGAAGAAGAAGCAATAGAAAAACAATATGTCTCTCATAATTAAAAGTGGAACAAAACACGTATTCAGATGATAAGCTCTTGCACTAAGGTCCATTTAAAACTCAAAATTAAACGTAAACCTATGAGAAATTAAAAATCAGTAAAAATTCTTAGAAGACAATATATAAAACATCACTAACTAGGCTAGAGTGGTTAATAAAAAACTTCATAGAAAACAACATATAAAAGATCACTAACTAGACTAGTGTGGTTAATAATAAATATTCATAGAAGGCAACATATAACACATTAGTAACTAGGCCAGACGGGTTAATAATAAATATTAATAGAAGACAACATATAACACATTAGTAAGTAGACCGGGGGGGGGGGGGTTAATAATAAATATTCATAGAAGGCAACATATAACACATTAGTAACTAGGCCAGACGGGTTAATAATAAATATTAATAGAAGACAACATATAACATATTAGTAACTAGGCCAGACGGGTTAATAATAGATATTCATAGAAGGCAACATATAACACATTAGTAACTAGGCCAGACGGGTTAATAATAGATATTCATAGAAGGCAACATATAACACATTAGTAATTAGACCAGGGAGAGGTTAATAATAAATATTCATAGAAGGCAACATATAACACATTAGTAACTAGGCCAGGGGGGTTGATAATAAATATTCATAGAAGACAACACATAACCCGTTAGTAACTAGGCCAGGGGGTTAACAAGAAATATTTATAGAAGGCAACATATAACACATTAGTAACTAGGCCAGGGGGGTTAATAAGATAAACTCATAGAAGATAATATATAAAACAACAGTAACTGGGCTGATGGGGTCAATAAATGAAACTATTCAATTTATAATTAAGACTAAGTTACAAAAATATTTTTCTTCACGAATTAGTTATAATGGAGTTTATTAGTTGAAAAATTCTTGCAGGGAATCGTTTCAAAATGAATCATACTTGTAAAAGAAAAGAGATACCTCAAATTAAAATGCTTAGGTCATA
>NW_013671521.1:20642-24377 GCF_000517525.1 Limulus polyphemus | reverse complement strand
GGGCTGATGGGGTTAATAAGATAAACTCACAGAAGACAATTACTGTTGTTTTATATAACTGGGCTGATGGGGTCAATAAATGAAACTATTCAATTTATAATTAAGACTAAGTTACAAAAATATTTTTCTTCACGAATTAGTTATAATGGAGTTTATTAGTTGAAAAATTCTTGCAGGGAATCGTTTCAAAATGAATCATACTTGTAAAAGAAAAGAGATACCTCAAATTAAAATGCTTAGGTCATAATCTATTAACGAGCAGTCTTTATCTTGGTAACGGAAACAATATAATCAATTAATTGAAGTTATGTAACAATCTGTTACAGAATTTATCTTTAGTTCTAGGACGGTATGTGAGGAAGAAAAAAAAAGCTAATCCTATAACAGAAAATTACTAACAACAAATACAGTTCAGTGATCAAAGTTTTTATGACCAAGATTTCTTTAATCTGAACATGATCATCTCAATAAGAAAATGAAGTAGGCAACGAATTCAGTCTAATGAAGAAAAACGTCTAATCAACTTATTTAAGTTTGACGCCTAACGTCTTAAAGGAAAGATTTCTGTAATATGAAAAATAACTTGGCCATCCCACATGCAAAAACAAGACAATGATTCTGTTAAGGGCCCAACTTCCTAATTAGCCTAGACTTCTTCGTCACATGGTGCTGTAATTTAGGTATTTCTTGAACTTATTAGAAAATATGGAAGTTAAAATATATAAGTGTTGTATAGTTTAAATTAATGCTACCATATTCAATGTTACTGATCACAGTTTTACATTATTATTTGTGTAAGGATAATGAAATAAAAGTTTCGATCATTTTAAAAACTTTATATTCCTGTTTGCATTCAACGAAATGCCTTATAAAAATTTAGTATTAATACGTAGCATTACTTACGAATCTATAATATTTATTTGATGATTCATGAAGTTTGGGAATCCGAAATAACATTTGTGTATACCTTAGTTTTTTACAGAAAGATATGATATATTTTGAATCATATATTACATTATATTCTGTCTTAGTCAGTTCTACCAAAACTTGAAAGCATTAGAGTTCCTTGATTAAACTCTAGTTATTTGCATGGAGTTTTTCTAGAGGTAAAATATATTTATTGAGAACTTTTTATATCATACTTTTCACATTTCATATATAATAACACATTCATTATTATCAATTTTCTTACCTTTGACCTCCAGTATAAAAGATGGAATTCTCTCTGTGTGATTAGGGTCAATTATTGTCATGATTTCATGTTTGGTCTCAGCCACAAGCACATGCAACCACACACATACATTTGTTGCTATCATATGCATTAGGCCAAACCTGGCTAATGTTTTGAACTTATTAATAGCCATCTGAAAACAACAAAAACAATTAGGTATAAGTTTAATTAGGTAATTCTAGGAAACTTTAATAGAATAAATGCATATAACTGAGAATTGATAGACACAGTTATATAATGAGAAGTCGTTTTAAGGCAAAAGAAAGACACAACGGAACCTGTGGCTATAATCAATATTTTAATATTTAAGAAAATATACATTTTTATTCAACTCTTGAATCGGCAACTATATTAATAATTGATACAGTGATATGAAAGATGCAAACATTCTATAAGTATTCCAGTTTGTGTGTCACGTGTCTTCAAGATATTAATGTAACAAAATATTTTTTTGAAATGATTAAGGAACAGTTTCGTTAATCTTTCTCCTTCATTTTCTGGCCAGATATTCTGTTTTCAACATTTACTTCATAACTTCATTTTCAAGGCTGATGTTGTGTTTCATTAAAACATAAGAAATGATATTCTTCAGTTATAGTTTAAAATATCTCACTATGATGACAACTTATGGATTCCAGAGGATTAAACCAGAACTTAACAATATCAGATAACTTTAAGTTAAAAGTATAATTCAACAGTATTTAATATGTATGCTGTAATGGCATTAACAATTTTTTACTTTTGTTTTTCCTACTATTAGGTGTTAACAAAGAGTAACGTTTTTAGTATAAATATGTTTGATACTCACCCTAGAATTCAGAAAAATGAAATAGAGTTGAATGAAAGTGAAGCCCATTCTCGTGCTAGGTGTTAAACCATACAGAATGTTGTAGCAATGAGATTTCTTTTCAAGTTCAAAAAATTGCCCGAATTCTAGTCCAGAATATATCATGCTTCCAATTCCAAAAGCTGAAAAAGTGAAATTCAAACAGTTCATATCCTGCAAACATAATGTAGCAATGAACTTTAGTTATTTTAAAGTTTACTGCAGTGTCCAGTGAATCTGGATATCAAAGTAAAGAGCAACCAAAATTAATATAGTCCTAAAGCTTATAATTTTCACTGTCCAATAAAGTTGTAAAATATTAGAATTTTATAAATAAACTGTAAGACGATTATAAATGATGTCTAAGATCTTGAAACAGGAATATTGCACAATAGACACGTGGACATTTTTGGTACTAAAACTGATAATGAATTCGACTTTTTGAAAGGAAGCTAGAGTAACAACATACTCATGACAAGGATAATGTACGGTATACTACACTTAAATGCGCTCTAATGGTATCTTCATAATTATTAATTCCCTTACTGAAATAATCATGATTTTAATTTATCTAAGCTTCTATTCAAGTAAAGATGTTGAACTTCATAGACCTATTAATAAACGCACCAGTGTCATAATTATACTGTTGCGTCAGCAAGGTCACGTGACTATTATCACGCCACTCCTTCGAGAGATTACTAGATATAGGGTAGTCTGGTATATAGAAGATGGTCACAACGTGACGCAATAATGTGTGTAGGTAATGAGTAATTGAACTGCAGTAAGAGAGAGACGTTTTGTTGAAGTTAACTTCGTTATTATAGTTTGTTATAGCGCGACTGTTGAAAATAAGTGTATCGTAAAGTTGTATTCGGAAAGAATAAACCAGTTTTATTAAGTAAGGAGCTGGTGTCGCTAAAGTTTCGTCGGAACGAAGTTACGGAAAATCAATGTTACTGTTACTGCAATGAATATCTAATTTCCATTACTTATAACAATAAAAATTTTAGTCATCTCAAATAGTTATTGAGAATTTTTAAACCTTATAAGTAGTGTCCTGTTTTTGTTATATATCACATGAAATATATTAGTTTTAGTTTTCATTCTGTTAAAATATTACATGATAATAGAGCAGATTGATCCTCAAGTTTCGGTCACTGACAACTATGAGACTAATGAACAAAGGTCAGTAGAAAAGTCTAACAGAGTAAAAAGTATACAAGAATTGAACACTAACTGAAATATACTAAACTTGTATGAAAGTTAATTTGATCTTGGCACTCCAGTATTTTATAATTCTTACATGTTTAAGTTTCTGTTATTCCTAGATATCAAAGGGTAACTGTGGAAATTGACCCTTGGATAGATTTGAAGGAAGCAATCCAAATTGTAAGATGGATGATGATAATATTTCTACAAATACATTGAACAAATACATCCTGAAGAAGATGGATTGTGTATAGATCTTGATAAGTTATATTTGTACACAATTGGGGTTTAAACAACAAATATATGAGTTCTAGATCGAAAACAGAAAGTAGTAACTTCACAGAGAAAATAACTTCCTAATTTACCCTCAAGGCTTGAGAGTTTCATGAATGTGTTGCGTCATCGAGGTCACGTGACTGGTGTGGCGCCCTCTACTTTCTAGAACTATCCTGTACTTTGGCGAACGCTC
>NW_013671521.1:16309-19870 GCF_000517525.1 Limulus polyphemus | reverse complement strand
TTACGGAAAATCAATTTGTTACGTCTCCGTTTGTTAAGTATATTTAGCTTTCTGTATCATTATGTAAAGTGGAAGAATAGATACATACAACTTATTTTGGATGTCAAATATATTCCATAATGATAAACAGTAAACATGATGTATTTATAAAATGTGAAACAATCGTCTTTTCTTGTAGACCATATCTTTCGTCGTGAGAAGCAACAAAATTTAAATATATTGACAAACACATCACATTAAAGTAGAATATATGCACATTATTTGTGATGTATTTTAGATAAAGTCCTCTTTTTTAACTTGAAGTTTTGTTAATAAATGTTTTAGTTTTTGACAAGTCTGTGATTTTAATTACATACATTGATGATATCATATTAGCTATGGTGATAGGACAGGGGTATTATGAGGGTCAAAAGATCTAATGTATAGCACGATGGAGAAGAGTCAAACTAGATATATATATGTTTTGTTGAATTTCTAAGTAAAAAACTTTCTATGAGCCTATTAGCTCGAATCACTTTGGGAGATGTTCTTTATATTGTTACGTCTCTGGTCGTTTGTTAATTACTCGTAAAAATTCTTTCCGAAGAACTTCAGCAATGTAAGTCCTTTCTCAAGTAAAACTAGTTTATTCTTTCTCAATTCAACTTTGCAATACACTTAATTTCCACAGTCACCTTAACTTAAACACACGCTATAATTTACAACGAACGATTCACGCAGTTTACTTACTACCGCGCTTGACTCAATTGTCCGTTAATATCTTCAATCTCTCTGTTTGCTATATCATTCCGATTAATTGTCTGGTGCACTTATATACAAGAATAGAGGGCGCCTAGCAAATACTGGATTATTCATTACGTGTTACCAGAGTCTCGTGACTTCCGCTGTCGTAATAATATTTTGTATTTGGTGATTCAGTCTATTTGACTAATAACATGCTAGAACAAGTATATATTGCACGTATTATTTCAGTTGGCTGTAGGTCAGTACTTTATAAGCTAAGATGTTTTCATAAATAGTATATTCGTATATCTTTAAGTTTTGTTAATACATGTTTCAGTTAATGTGATACTTGTTAAGTCTATGAGTTTACTTATATATATTAATAATAGTATATTGGGCTATAATGAAACATGTTTTATGTAAGAAAAATATAAATAGAGACTTGCCAGTTTTAAAAGGGGACTGGTTGTTTGGCCACGTGACATCCTCTCTTGCCATTGACCCTTTGTAATTCCTAAATCCAAAGTTTATCAATGCCATTTGAGTTGGATCTTTTAGACAGTATTAGTGTGAGCTAGAAAGCTGTGCAATGTAATCATTGCAGAAATTTTGATTTTGTTCATAAAGAAAGTTCGTTTATAAGCTGTACTATAAAATCACAAAGTTTCATGGATTTTGATTGTTTAGGATGATGTTCTACCAAAAATCATAAAATGGTAAGTGTTGCCATTGTAAATAATTTCTATAGTACTAAAGTGATTCATGAAACAGTGATTCATTCATTTATCATATTTAGGTTATTGACATTCAGATAGAAACGGAAATGATGCCTATACGATATTAGTTTCAGTCAGCTAGAAACAAGTTCTTGACAAAAAATTGGGAAAATATCTACACAAAGATAAGATTATATTTTTCTACCGTAGTAATAGTTAAACATAACTATTTGTATAGATCTTTTATATCTAAACTTTAGCAAAACAAATCAACTTATAAAGCTAAATGTGAAGATATTGTATGTTATTTAGAGTATTAAATAACCATCCTTTTAAGGGCAGATAGATGTTATACAATATATTAATAATAGAAATGATTTAGTGATAAGCATTTTACATATCCAACATCAGGGAATGCAAAAGATATGTCATGGAAATTAGATATAGAAGCTAAAACTATAATCAGTACAATAAATGTGTATTAACTCAACACTTGAAAATACAATTGGCTATACTAACTGTCATAAACGGAACATTAGGTAGGATAAAATCATTTCCGGACAGATAATTGTTAAAGTATGTAGAGTAAATTATTCGCTATGCTATAATATTTGTCTTTGTCAAATAATGAATAAATTAAAATAGAATGTGTGATAAAACTAGCATATGTAACAATGTATCATTAAAACAATAGTTTTACCTGTAACTCTTAAGAACATATATTTATAGCTGGACATTAATGACGTAATCACATATTGAGACTTCTTAAGACACTCTAAGATGAGTTCATGATCCTATTGAACTATATGCTTAGTAATACCATTCACCTATAGAATCTTAATATCACCGTTCGCCTATTCTAACAGACCCTCTGGTATTGAACTATGATATCACCCCTCCCCTAAGACAACCAAGCCTTCTAGTATCACGTCGTGGAACTACATGCTCTCTGGTGAGTAACACTCAAACTATGATGTCCCAGATATTATCTCCTGGCAATTTTCGTCGTCATGTGTCATGGCAACATGAAAACTTCCACTTATGTGGATGTTTCATATCTTATATAGGTAGATTAATATAGTTGTATCACCTTCTTTGCATAAGATCTGCCACTGTGTGGATCTCTTTAGAACTATGGAAGATCCAGATAAAATCATGGAAGGGTGGAGGATGGGAGCTACACAAATAACTTAGGTTGGGCTTAGTATCCTTAAAATATTGGTATTTATTTCCAAAGATCACATTAGGGGCTAGAATGGTAACTTTAAGGACAGTTTTGATGTCTCCATCATTGATATCTTGTATTCTATTATTTCTTGCTTCTTAGTGTTTATATTATATTTGTTTATGTTCCCACATCTGCCTGCGGACAGTGAAAGGTGATAAATATATGGTATTTTGTAGGCTAGAGCACTCACATCGGCTCGTTCCATCTTCTTCTAATCATGTGAGGTCAGCGAGATAGAGGTTTAACTGGATAGACGGAATTTAGTCTTACTTCCGCCGGTACTTCGAACAAACAAAAAACCAGGGCACATTACATAATGACCCATATCATGATTTGTGTCCCTGTACTGGATGTTTGTTTTGTGACTATGTTTTTCTCTCTCTTTCCTTAAGATTACACTAATTATGTTTTATCTAAGGAACAAACAAACAAACAAAAACCAGGGCACATTACATAATGACCCATATTATGATTTGTGTCCCTGTACTGGATGTTTGTTTTGTGACTATGTTTTTCTCTCTTTCCTTAAGATTACACTAATTATGTTTTATCTAAGGAACAAACAAACAAACAAAAACCAGAGCACATTACATAATGACCCATATTATGATTTGTGTCTCTGTACTGGATGTTTGTTTTGTGACTATGTTTTTCTCTCTTTCCTTAAGATTACACTAATTATGTTTTATCTAAGGAACAAACAAACAAACAAAAAACCAGGGCACATTACATAATGACCCATATCATGATTTGTGTCCCTGTACTGGATGTTTGTTTTGTGACTATGTTTTTCTCTCTTTCCTTAAGATTACACTAATTATGTTTTATCTAAGGAACAAACAAACAAACAAAAAACCAGGGCACATTACATAATGACCCATATCATGATTTGTG
>NW_013671521.1:0-15525 GCF_000517525.1 Limulus polyphemus | reverse complement strand
TTATATATATATATATATATATATAGAAAACATCCCCATGCACAACAAAGCAAAGGGGTGTATTCTGTACAGTAAATATTTATCACTCAACTAAATTAAAAAAAACTAATTTTTTTCGACACTTACCAAAAGTTTGTTTTAAGAGACTTCCAATTGTGTACCATAATAAAGACTGTTATAAAAACACGTTAACCGTAGATGTTGTTTTCCACATTCCTCTTAATTTGTTTACTGCGGTTCGAAATGAGAGTGTGTGTGTAATAAATGAAATGAGAAGTGTGTGTGTGTAATAAATGAAATGAAAAGTGTGTGTGTAATAAATGAAATGAGAAGTGTGTGTGTAATAAATGAAATGAAAAATGTGTGTGTAATAAATGAAATGAGAAGTGTGTGTAATAAATGAAATGAGAAGTGTGTGTGTAATAAATGAAATGAGAAGTGTGTGTGTAATAAACGAAATGAGAAGTGTGTGTAATAAATGAAATTTTGAGGAGAGACAATAATCAATAGATTATATTTTCTTAACAGAACTTTCTAATGCAGTAGTCATTGATTGTGTCAATTTTTGGTTCAAATGATTTTAATAACAAAACTTATGTTTTTAATATTTTAAACTAATAACATCTAATTGTTATGATAGGTTTGGCCTTTAAAGATTATTTTGAATAGTACCGTATTGCAAAGAAGCTTTTCGGAACAAGTCCATGACCACAATACAGTAGGTACATTGAGCAGACTTACTTTCTATGTGTGACATTCACATACCTACTGCCCCAAGCCGGAGATAAAAACTTCCGCAGTGAGGACCATCACTCACTTTCTTCTTGTGATTGTTGTTGCTGCTGCTGCCAATACTAAAACCAGTATTGCGGTAAAATGGGACAAGGTTTCTGATGCAACGTTGGAAGAACGATGGAGCTCGAACAGAACTGATGTTTTCATCTGTACTTTCTCGACGTAACAAAAACACGTAGACATAGAAGAGGAATAATATACTTCCGAAGTAGAGATACAGGTAGAAACCCTAATTAAAGAAGAAATTATTGTTATTTTATTTAGAAGTGTTGCGTAAAGCTATACAGATAGTCGTTCCTAACTTTGAAATGATAAACTACAGAGAAAATAGTAGTTAGTAGCATTCACCATCAACTCTTGAGCTGCTCTTGTTTGACTGAACATTGGGATTTGACCTTAAATCTTATAATGTACCTATGGCCCCAAAGAGCAGAGTCAGTTTATTGTGGCAACGTGACTCAAACCAGAAATCCTCGTATTCGCAGTCCAGGTAGGCTTACGACTAAGTTACGCTTGAACCTAAAAAAATCAAGTTTTATATTCATCTAAATTATTATCAATTTTTTTGTTGAAAAAAAAATCTGCATTGTTTATTGAATAAAATTTTCTTCATGTTAGGCACAAAATGTTGAGATTTTGAAAGTGAAATAAATAGTCGTAAGGGTGGCAGATAGTATTCTACATTTGGTTTTCTTTTGTAATAAGTTAGAAGCTGTCAAGTTGCAAAATGCATCAGTAGCAATGGCAACATGTATCCAAAGTAGCTAGATAACAAACTGGATTATAGAAAACTTTGAAACAAGGGTATGAGTTAGTGAAAAATAAATCATCAAGTGGATAATACAAATAATGACGAACTTTTAACTGCTGTTAGAATAGGAAATATCGACCAAGACATAAAATTAAATGGCAGATAGAATATGAAAGTTTGGATAAATGCCACAGTGAAACCAAGTTGAGTAAATAGAAGTAATCCAATATGGACGAAATAATTATTACTAGCGGGAAGGAGTGCTGAGACGTAAATGTAATAGAAATGATGAAATAGGTTGTAGGGGTCATGTATTATTCCCAATGAAATGTAGAGACAGCATTAGAGTTAGGGCATGATATGTAGGTGTAGCTAACATTACAAATAGAACCAGTAAAAGCAACTACTAGCCAGGTATGTTTGGAGAGGTATAGACTTATGTAAAATGCTCTCCAGAATGCTGTCTAAGTGATAAGAGGGAAATGAACATTAAAATTCCAATGGTTAATTCATCAGTTATTAGTTCAAGTAACAGAGCAAGAGATTAAAGATATCCTGACAGTTAATTCTGCTACTACATATGCAGAAGCAGTAACACTAGATTCATATTTAGGGAGCAATTATCAATTAAAAACAATGCAAGGATTATGGAAAGCAACAGGAATGAAAATGAAACGCAATAGATCTTATAGACCCCCAACCAAATGGGCAATAAAGACCACACTAGGAGGATTGGTACAAGAAAATCCTCTTAACTGGGAGATGAGATTGCTTCTTGTGCTATTTGCATTTCAAGAAGTTCCCTAAGCTACAATATGATTTCCCTTCTCATAGTAGAGATTTTAAGGGTCCATTTGACTAACTAAACATCAGTTGGTCCTGAGACAAAACTGAGTCACGAAACATGTTAGCATGTGCGACCAGCTTGTGGCAAAGAGCAGAAGTTAAAAGCTAAAGCTACTCAGAAGAAAGAGAGAAGTCAAGAACGCAAGACACTGTAAAGTTTATAAAATATCTAAACTGTGAATTGTAGTGTGATATATTAAAATACACTGTAAAGTTTATAAAATATCTAGACGAAACTATAAATTGTAATGTGATATATATAAAGACACTGTAAAGTTTATAAAAATATCTAGACGATACTATAAATTGTAATGTGATATATATAAAGACACTATAAAGTTTATGAAAATATCTAGACGAAACTATAAATTGTAATGTGATATATATATAAAGATACTGTAAAGTTTATAAAAATATCTACACAAAGGCTATAAATTGTAATGTGATATATATAAAGATACTGTAAAGTTTATAAAATATCTAGACGAAGACTATGAATTGTAATGTGATATATATAAAGACACTGTAAAGTTTATGAAAATATCTAGACGAAGACTATAAATTGTAATGTGATATATATATAAAGACACTGTAAAGTTTATGAAAATATCTAGACGAAGACTATAAATTGTAAGGTGATATATATAAAGATACTGTAAAGTTTATAAAATATCTAGACGAAGACTATAAATTGTAATGTGATATATATATAAAGACACTGTAAAGTTTATAAAATATCTAGACGAAGACTATAAATTGTAATGTGATATATATAAAGATACTGTAAAGTTTATGAAAATATCTAGACGAAGACTATAAATTGTAATGTGATATATATATAAAAAGACACTATAAAGTTTATAAAATATCTAGACGAAGACTATGAATTGTAATGTGACATATTAAAAGACACTATAAAGTTTATAAAATATCTAGACGAAGACTATGAATTGTAATGTGACATATTAAAAGACACTATAAAGTTTATAAAATATCTAGACGAAGACTATGAATTGTAATGTGACATATTAAAAGACACTGAAATTATCAATGTTCCGCTAAAAACTTTGAGAGTTGAAACCGCCTTTTTAAGTTCAGCTGACATGGAAACTACAAGACCTCCTATGGTCATCAAACGTTATAATTCGATTTAAGAGAAACAGGTGCAAAGTAAAAAAGAAAGGAAACAGTTCGACATGGCTTCGAGAAAGGAAAATATAAGACAGGAGATCAACGGCAAAAAGAGAAGATAGGGAAAAGAGAAAGAGGCAAAGAAAGAAAGTAATATGTTGCCAGTAAGAAGTAAAGCCTATTCTAAATCTATGTGTTATTTATTACCAGTAATAAACAGTAATTTGTTTTGTGTACATTGGAATGAGTCAATTCTTGATCGGAATAAGTACAAGCTAAGTAAAGTCGATGAACATAAGAATGGAAAGCGAAGTGCGAATATAGCAAGACCATGCAAATTAAAGAATTGTTATAAAATATTCAAAGAAATATTAAATATATAACTATATCAAAGTAATATAACTGTTCGCTTTTATCTTTGTTTTGAAGCACAAAGCTTCACAATTGGTTATTTGCGTTCTGTCCACTATGACTCTCGAATCCTGAGTTTTAGTGATATAAACTCTCAAAGTTACCGCTGACGGTAATGTAATTGTATAATATAAAATATACAAATTATAGAATTCTATAAAATTCATTAAAGTTATGAAGTACATATTTGTAATAAATTTCTGTAACACTCTAACGCGACTGTTTTGACAGATTATACCACTAAAACATTATACTGAAGTAGATTATACCACTAAAACATTATACTGAAGTAGATTATACCACTAACACATTATACTGAAGTAGATTATACCACTAAAACATTATACTGAAGTAGATTATACCACTAACACATTATACTGAAGTAGATTATACCACTAAACACATTATACTGAAGTAGATTATACCACTAACACATTATAGTGAAGTAGATTATACCACTAACACATCATACTGAAGTAGATTATACCACTAACACATTATAGTGAAGTAGATTATACCACTAACACATTATGGTGAAGTTGTACATTCTTATCTGAAGTTTCCTTCACATCACACTTTCTAGCTTCACACAAGATATTCGCAAGTCTACTTACGTTAATATTTCTTTCTTCCAACAAGTCCCCAGTCTATGGATTTACAACGCTAAAATCAGGGGTTTGATTCCCCTCGTTGGACACAGCAGATAGCCCGATGTGGCTTTGCTGTATGAAACACACACACACACACACAAACTTCCAACAATTTAATAGTCTACCTCTCGACTTTAAAACATTCATAGTGGATCTTTTTAATCAACTCAGTGCTGTTCCCATTAGTCTCTCAGAGCTTCATCTTCTATCCTCTTTATAAATTCCTTTGAAACGTACCTCAATCAGAATCTCCTACCCTAAAATTTTCATTCCACGATAAAGTTATTTTTCTGTATTTATTTCAGTTTGTAGCTGTTTCTAATTTACTTCTTGACATTGTCTATTATTTGTTGTCGCCTAACTGCTCTTTTTCTGTTTTTTCTTACTACTTTTATTTAATTTTTAAGTTTTTGTTTGATAATTTCATACATTTATGAATTAAAGATGGTAAAAATTTATACTGAGGGCTTCGAGTTATACCTTAATATTTTCATTATGATATGATTGTTCGGTTGCTTAAACCGGTTTTTCTGTTAAATGGCTCCCTTGGTGTTTCATTGGTAATTCTCCAGAGCTAAAACTATAAAATCCGAGGTTCGGTTTCCCGCAGTGGACAGAGTGCAGGTAGACCATTGTGTGTCCTTCACCGAAAAACCATCATAAACAACAACAATAAAATGCTCCAACCATTATTTCAAGATTTCTTGTGTATACTCCTAAATTTCTTGACATATATCTCGTCAATTAGTTTAGTTTCTTACGATTATATGTCCGGTTTTTACTTTAAGTTTTAATGACGTCTTTTCTTTTAGTCATTTGTTTATGTTCTTTTGTTTTTAACAGTTAATTTCAGAATTTTCGATACATCATACAAAGCTTCAACAATTTTTGCACTCTGATACGTTCTGTCAGTATCAAACCACATTTTAATCTTATTTTAAATAGTGCAAACTCAAAAGTCCTTTATAGGATCATCAGTTTCATATGGTCTACAGTGTTAACTTGCTTCTTACAATTTTATTCTGAAGTTGAACCTGATGTTCTAAACAGTGTTAATTCATTAGCTAGGATATCATCTCCGAACTGATACTGATTGTCTACATTATATCCTTACTATCTCCTCCTCCAGCTAATTTTGATGGTGTACATAATGTTAACTTTTATGATCTCCACCAAAAACTCATCCTGATGATCTAAACTGTGTCTTTATGATATTATCCTCTCGCTGATTATTATGAACTAAAGAGGTGTTAACTTACTACATCTGATCTCTTCCTCCAGCTGATCCTGATGTCTTAAAGAGTTTTAACTTACTTCTTATGATCTCGTCATCCATATTATCCTGATGATCTAAACAGTGTTAACTTAATCTTTAAAATATCATCACCCAGTGGATCCTGATGGAGCAAACAGTATTATCTTAGTCCTTACGCTTTCATCCTCTAGCTGGTCCTGATGGTTTATACAGTGTTAACTTATTCATTATTATCTCATTTTCCAACGGATCTTTATTGACTATACAGTGTTAGCTACTTCTTATGATTTTATCCTCCATCTAATCCTGATAGTGTAAATAATGCTGTCTTATTCCTTACAGTCTCATCTTTTAGCTGGTTCTGATGGTATAAATAGTGTTAACTTACTCATTACAATCTCATCCTTCAGCTGATCCTGATGGTCTACATTTTATTAATTTACTTTTCAAGATCTCATCCTCCAGCAGTTCTTTATAATCTACATAGTTTTAACTTACTCCCTATGATCTCCACCTATAGCTTACTTTACACTTTAAGGTCTTATCCTTCTGCTGATCCTGAAGGTCTGAACAGTTTCAACTACTTTCTTATAACCTCATTCTCCAGCTGATTCTTACTCTGTGAAAGTGTTAACTTATTCCTTACAATCTCATTCCCGACCTCATCCTGACGTTCTACAAAGATTAAAGTAGCTCCTTTTGATCTCATCGTCCAGCTCATGCCGATAGTTTAAATAATGTTAACTTAGTCTTTACGATCTCATTCTTTAGTTCCTCTAACAGTGATAACTCATTCTTTACAATTTCATCTTCTAGCTGATCCTTTTGGTCTAAACAGTTTTAGCTTATGTTTTTCCACCTCATCCTGATGGTCTAAACAGTGTGAATTTTATTTTTACGCTCTCATCCTTCAGCTAAATTTGACGGCTTAAACATTTTTTTACTTATTTTTTACGACCTCATTCTCCAGCGTATCATGTCTTACACATTGTTAACTTATTTCTTACAATCTCATTCTCCATTTGAAATTAATGAAGCACTATTGACTGACTCATTAATATCTCATCTTTCAGCTGATCCTGAGTCTTTACGACCTCATTCTCCAGCGTATCATGTCTTACACATTGTTTTGAGCACTATTGACTGACTCATTAATATCTCATCTTTCAGCTGATCCTGATGGTTTAAACAATGTTAACTTAGTCTTTACGACCTCATTCTCCAGCGTATCATGTCTTACACTATTGTTAACTTATTTCTTACAATCTCATTCTCCATTTGAAATTAATGATTTGAGCACTATTGACTGACTCATTAATATCTCATCTTTCAGCTGATCCTGATGGTTTGAACAATGTTAACTTAGTCTTTACGATCTCATTCTTTAGTTCCTGATGGTATAAACTCATTCTTTACAATTTCATCTTTCAGCTGATCCTGATGGTTTAAACAGTGTCAACTTACTTTTTAAAATATTATTCTTCAGCTGATACCGATGGTGTAAACAATGATATCTTAGTCTTAAAGATATCACCTTCCAACTGGTTCTGATGGTCTATACAGTGTCAACGTATTCCTTACGATCTTATCCTCTAGCTGAATCTGATTTTCTACACAGTGCTTACTTGGTACACATGATCTCTTCCTCTAGCTTATCTTGGTGGCCTATACAGTATTAACCTTGTACTTAAAATTTCATCCTCCTGTCGATCCTGATGGTCTACATATTTTTCAATTGCTCTTTATGATTTCATACTGCATCTGGTCCTGACGATCTAAAAAGGGTTAATTTGCTCTTTACTATCTTATCCAGTCGCTGATTCTGACGGTTTTAACTTGTGACCTCTTCCTCCAGCTAATTCTAAAAGCTTACACAATGTTAACTTAATCCTTAATATATCATCGTCCAGTTTCTCCTGATGGTGTGCTCAGAGTTAAATTATTCCTTACAATCTCATACTTCAGCCGAGCTTGATGGTCTATATAGTGTTAAATTATTCCTTACAATCTCATACTTCAGCCGAGCTTGATGGTCTATATAGTGTTAAATTATTCCTTACAATCTCATACTTCAGCCGAGCTTGATGGTCTATATAGTGTTAAATTATTCCTTACAATCTCATACTTCAGCCGAGCTTGATGGTCTATATAGTGTTAAATTATTCCTTACAATCTCATACTTCAGCCGAGCTTGATGGTCTATATAGTGTTAAATTATTCCTTTGATCTCATTCTCCAACTGATCCTGATTTAACTTATCCCTTACAATCTTATTCTCCAAGTGATTGTCATGGTCTAAATATTGTTAATTTACTTTTTATAACATCTTCTTAATTTTATCCTGATGGCCTGAAGAGGGTTATCTTATTCCTTACGACATTATCCTTCATTTGATCCTGATGATCCAAAAATAGTTAACTATTTATGATCCCATCGAGCAACTGATCTTGATATTCTAAATAGTGTCAATTTACTTTTTAAGATTTCACCTGCCAACTGATCCTGATGATGTAAATAATGTTATTTTAGTCCTTATTATCTCATCCTCTATGTGGTCCTGATGATCTATAAACAGTGTTAATTAACTCCTTACAGTCTGATCCTGTAGCTGATCCTGATAGTATAATAAGTTTAAACTTTTTCCATATAATCTCATACTCCAACTGATCCTGATGGCATAATATGATTTAAATTGCACTTTAAGATCTTATTATCAAGGTTACCTGGATGGTCTATATATTGTCAACTTTTTTCTTACGTTCTCACTCTCAATCTAATTCTGGTAATTTAAACCGTTTTAACTTATTGGTTACAATCTCATCCTCTAACTTTTCTTGAAGGTTTACTTAGTGATAATTCTTCTCTTACAATCTCAACCTACATTTGATACTGAAGATCTAAACGGTGTTAACTTATTACTTAAGATATGATCCTCCCGTTGATCCTGATGGTCAGCATAACGTTAACTTGTTCCTTATGATTTAATTGTCCCGCTGATTTTGATGGTTTACATAGTATAAACGTACTCTTTAAGATTTCATCCTCCAGCTGAGCCTGATGGTCTACATAGTGTGATAACGTACTCCTTACCATCTCCTCTTCCAGCTGATTCTGACGGTCTGTCCGTATAGTCCTTACAACCTTATCCTACCCCTGATTCTAATGGTCTAAAACGTTTTAACATACTCCTTACAATCTCAACCTCAGTTGGTTTATCTAGTGTTAACCTATTCTTTACTATCTTTATGTGCAGCTCATCTAGATGATCCCAAAAGTGTTAATTTAGTCCTTAAGATTTCATCCTTCAGCTGTTCCTGATGATCTAAAGAGTGTTAAATTGCTTTTATAGTCTCATCCTTCATCTGATCCCGACGATCTAAACAGTGTTAATTTATTCATTACGGTCTCATTCTCGAGCTGACTCTGGTTATCTACACAGTGTTAACTTTTTCCTTACGATCTTATTTTTCAGCTCATTCTTGGTCTAAAGCACGTAAACATATTCTTTACGATCTAATTCTCCAGCTGATCTTGACAGTCTAATCAGGGTTAACTTACTCCTTATCATTTTATTACATAGGTGTTTCTGACGGTTTATATAGCTATAACTTAAATCTGATGATCCCCTCCTTCAACTGATCCTGGTGGTTTAAGCAGTCTTAATATAATCCTTACAATATTATCCCCCAGTTTGTCCTGATGGTATGAACAGTATTAACGTTCTTCATATTATCCTATCCTCCCTTTGATCTTGATGATTTAAGCAGTATTAATCTACTCCTTAAGATACTATCCCCCAGCTGATTGTGGTGGTAAAAACAGTGTTAACACACTCTTTACGATCTTATCTTCCACTGATCCTGAAGGACGAATGGTTTTAAGTTACTTCTTATGTTCCCATCCTGCATCAGATCTTGATGGTCCTACAGCTGATTCTGAGGGACTAAACAATCTTAACTTATTCTTTACGATCTCATAATCCATCTGATCGTGATGGTCTACATAGTTTTAATTGACTCCTTAAAATCTCATCTTTCAGCTGATCCTGGTGGTCTAAACAGTGTTAATTTACTATTTAAGGTCTCATTCTCCAGCTGGTTCTGAAGCTTTTATAGTGTCCTTTATATTTGTAGGTAGAACATATAAAACTTACTACTGTTCTAAAGACCACTGGTTGTCTGCTGTTATATAGAAGCTTTTATAATGGTCTTTTTATAGTTCAGCTGTAGACAGATGAAAACTTACCACTGTTCTAAACACTACTGGCTCTCTAGTGCTTTCATAACGTCCAATTTAGAGTTCAGCTGGAGAAATCTTAAACTTATCACTGTTCTAAACACCATTGGTTATTTGCTGCTATATGAAAGCTGTTATAATATCATTTGTATGGTTCAGTTGCAGATACGTCAACACTTGCTATTATTATACCAAAAATCACAGGTTGTCAGTTGCTATGTAGAATCTTTTATAATGTTCGTTTTAGAGTTCCACTAAAGATATCTGAACCTTACTACTGTTTGAAACGTATCTGGTTGTCTGCTGCTATATAGAAGTATTGATAATGGCCTTTGAATAGTTCAGCTGGAAATGCTGGCACCTTACCACTGTTCTAAATACCATTGTGGTCTGCTACTATATATTAGATTTCATATTGGCTTTTTTGTACATTAACTAGAGATAAGTGAAACCTTACCACTATTCTAAGTACCTCTTGTTCTCTGTTGTTATATAGACGCTTTTATCATTCTGCCGGAGAAATTTTAAACTTACTGTTGTTTCAAACACCATTGGTTGTTTGATGTTATAATGAAGGTTCACAATCCTTTGTAAAGTTTAGTTGGAGATATATTAAACCTTTTTGCTGTTCTAAAGGCCAGTGAATATCTGCTGCTATGAAGAAGCTTTCGTAATACTTTTTGTATAGTTAATTTTAAGATAAATGAAATATTGCTGATGTTTTGAAGACCAATGACTATCGACAGATTTATAGCGGCTCTAATATGGCCTTATGTGCTGTTTAGCTAGAGATATGTAAAACCCTACTACTGTTCTAAACACCACTGGTTGTCTAATCCTATACAATAGTTTCATAATGTCGTTTTTAGAGTTCAAAAGGATGTATCTTAAGCCTGCTACTCTTCCAATAACCAACGCTGTTGTAAGGAATCTTTCATAATATCTTTTGCAGAATTCAGTTGGAGATAAGTGAAAATTTGCTCCTATGTAAAAGACCACTGACTGACTACAGCTATATAGCAGCTTTCATGATGACCTTTGTACAGTCTAGCGTGAAGATATGTAAAGCTTTAATACTAATCTAAACACCAGTTGCAATATGGAAGGTTCATAATATTATTTGTGTAATTCAACTTGAGGTATATGAAACCTTTCTACTTGTCAAACGACCACTTGTTGTTTGCTGCTATAATGAAGCTTTCATAATATCCATTATATAATTCATTTGTAGATTACTTTAAAGACCACTAGCTGGGTACAGCTTTATATCAACTTTCACAATAATCTTTGTACAGTTCAGCTGGAGATACCTAAAACCTCACTGCTGTTCTAAACCTCAAAGCAAATTTCATAATGTCCTTTTTAAAGCTCGGCAGGAGCTATCTTAAACTTAATACTGTTCTAAACATCACTGGTTGTCTTCTACAATGTGGTAGATTTCGTAATGTTCTTTGTGTAGTTGAAGTGGAGAAATGTGAAACGCTATTATCGTTCAAAAAAAATCACTTGTTTTCTGCGTCTACATAACAGCTTTGATAGAGTTGTCTGGCAAATCAGGTATGATGTAATTCTTCAAAAGAATGTGTGACTTCTAATAAATCGGTCAATTATTGTGCTTACTATCTTTTTTTAAATGCAAATAATATATTCACTCGTTATGCCAACGAGAAAGTAATACCTCTAAACAGGAATTTTAATATTTTTTGGGATTTAATTTCCCCAGGACTGAGAATCGTAAGATAATAAAGCATTAATTCATACTTATAATAATTGAATATCTGTAGTGTGTAAAATACACCTTACTTAGTAAATGTTTCCTTTCGACATAAGTTTGTTATAAAGTTTCTTTCACTACCCATTCAAACCATTTCAAACTTTATATCCTTTAACAGTATTGATCTTGAAAAAGGTAATATGTTGTTATTCGAACAACAAACGCCAACATTGCTTATTTTGATTAAATGAAAATATTTCAAGAAATAATATAAATTTTCCGAAGGACGTTCATGATTTTTTTTAATCTATGAAATCTTTATTTAAGCCTTGAACTATAGACTATTATTCAAATTAATCTAAAGTATTTACAAAGAATAATTAACAATAGAATTATTATACGGTAATGATATTCACTGGACAAAGTTAAAGCTTTATAAACAACAACAAACACATCTACGTCGTAATATCTCGCTATTTGTATCGTACATTTGAACTATACAACAGTGTGTACACTTACACACGTACATACAACGTAAACCAAAGTCAATACGCAATAATAACAAATAGCATCAATTTCCAGTCTTAGGTTGCGAATGCCTGCCGTGGACAGCGTTCTTAACCTGTATAATGTGATGTATACAATGTCCTCAACCGGTATGCCTGCCGTAGAAAGTGCTATTAACCTGTATAATATGATGTATACACTTTACTCAACCGTTATGCCTCACGTAGACAGTGTTCTTAACCCGTATAATATTATAATACAATGAATCTTATTCGGTATACCAGACGTAGACAGTGTTCTTAGCCTGTATAATATTATGTATACAGTGTTCTCTACCGGTAGACTTGTCATAAGCAGTGTTCTTAACCCGTATTATATTATGTATACAATGAATATCAACCAGTATACCAGCGTTAGACAGCGTTCTTAACCTGTATAATGTGATGTATACAATGTCCTCAACCGGTATGCCTGTCGTAGACAGTGTTCTTTACCCGTATAATATGATGTAAGCAATGTACTCAACCGGTATGCCTACCGTCGACAGTATTCTAAATCCATGTAATATGTTTTATACAATGTTCACACCCAATATGCCTACCATAGACAGCATTCTTTACCCGTATAATATGAGGTAGACAATGCTCTCGACCGGTATGCCTGCCGTAGAAAGTGCTATTAACCTGTATAATATGATGTATACACTTTACTCAACCGTTATGCCTCACGTAGACAGTGTTCTTAACCCGTATAATATTATAATACAATGAATCTTATTCGGTATACCAGACGTAGACAGTGTTCTTAGCCTGTATAATATTATGTATACAGTGTTCTCTACCGGTAGACTTGTCATAAGCAGTGTTCTTAACCCGTATTATATTATGTATACAATGAATATCAACCAGTATACCAGCGTTAGACAGCGTTCTTAACCTGTATAATGTGATGTATACAATGTCCTCAACCGGTATGCCTGTCGTAGACAGTGTTCTTTACCCGTATAATATGATGTAAGCAATGTACTCAACCGGTATGCCTACCGTCGACAGTATTCTAAATCCATGTAATATGTTTTATACAATGTTCACACCCAATATGCCTACCATAGACAGCATTCTTTACCCGTATAATATGAGGTAGACAATGCTCTCGACCGGTATGCCTGCCGTAGAAAGTGCTATTAACCTGTATAATACGATGTATACAATTTACTCAACCGTTATGCCTCACGTAGACAGTGTTCTTAACCCATATAATATTATAATACAATGAATCTTATTCGGTATACCAGACATAGACAGTGTTCTTAGCCTGTATAATATTATGTATACAATGTTCTCTACCGGTATACCTCTCATAAACAGTGTTCTTAACCCGTATAATATTATGTATACAATGAATATCAACCAGTATACCTGCCGTCGACTGTTCTAAACTCTTATAATATGATGTATACAATGTTCTCAACCAATATTCCTGCCATAGACAGTGTTCATAACCGTATAATATGATTTATACAATGTTCTCAACCGATATAGAAGCCGAAGATAGTGTTCTAAACCGTTATAATATGATGTATACAATGTTCTCCAACGATATTCCTGCTATAGATAGTGTTCATATTTGTCTAATATGTTGTTGAGAATGTTCTCTAACGGTATACCTTCCGTAGACAATGTTCTTTGCCCATATAATGTGATGTAGATAATGTTCTCAACCGGCATTCTTGTCGTAGACAATGTTCTTTGCCCATATAATGTAATGTAGACAATGTTCTCAACCGGTATGCCTGCCCTATACAGTGTTCATAGCATGCATAATATTATGTATATAATGTTCTCAACCCGTATAATATTATGTATACAATGAATCTCAACCGTAGACGTTGTTCTTAACCTCTATAATATGATGTATCCAATGTTCTCAAGCGGCATTGCTGCCGTAGACAGTGTTTATAACCGTTTTATATGATGTATACAATGTTCTCAACTTAATTACTATTATGTATACATTGTTCTCTACCAGTATATTTTTCGTAGACAGTGCTCTTTACCCGTATAATATTATGTATACAATAAATCTCAACCAGAATACCAGCCGTAGACAGTGTTCGCAACCCGTATAATATGATTCTTACAATGAATCTCAATCAGGATACCTGCCGTAGACAGTGTTCTTTAACGTATAATATTGTGTATACGATGTTCTGAACCGGTAAGCCTGCCGTAGACAGTGTTCATAACCCATATAATTTGTTGTAGAGAATGTTCTCAACCGGTATGCCTGCCATAGACAGTGTTCATTAACTGTATAATATGATGTACACAATGAATCTTAACCGATATACAAGCCGAAGACAGTATTCTCAACCCCCATTATACTATGTATACAATGCTCTCTATCGGTATGCCTGCCGTAAACAGTGTTCTTAACCCGTATAATATGATGCATACAATGCTCTCAATGGGTATACCTTCCGTAGACAGTGTTCTTATCCCGTATAATATGATGTATACAATGTTCTCAACCGGTATGCCTGTCGTAGGCAGTGTTCTTAACCCGTATAATATGATGTGTACAATTTCTCAACCGGTATACGTGCTGTAGATAGTGTTCTTATACACTGTTCTCAACCTGTAAAATACGCTGTAGTCTACGTTATCAACCGCTATAACATGCTCCTAACCAGTATAAAATATTGTAGACAGTTTTGTGATCCAGTATAACATGCTCTAGAAAGTTTACCAAACCGTATAACATACTGTAGACAGTGCTCTCAACCAGTATAATATATTGTAGACAGACTTCTTAGCCCGCGTTTCAGTATTGACTCTCATATGGTGAACATGCTGTAGACGGTGTTTTCAACCAGTATAACTTATTTGAATGTTTGATCATTTTAGCGAATTCAGGTTAGTCTGAAATCATGTTACTAAACTCCGATATCAAATAAATCGATCTAGAAGTTTTTACAGGTGGATTTTGTAAACGCAACTGAAGTTACATATTACATCTTTCCTGTCCAAATTAACCTTTTATCCCTTCCATCAGTATCAATTTGTAGGTGATGTACTTGTCAGATTATATATGTCATCTTCCTTGTCCAAATTAACCTTTTATCCCTTCCATCAGTATCGATTTGTAGGTGATGTACTTGTCAGATTATATATGTCATCTTCCTTGTCCAAATTAACCTTTTATCCCTTCCATCAGTATCAATTTGTAG